>NC_034596.1:5329563-5391979 GCF_900095145.1 Mus pahari | reverse complement strand
GAGAGAGAGAGAGAGAGAGAGAGAGAGAGAGAGAGAGAGAGAGAGAGAGAGAGAGAGAGAGACTTTTCTACACAGAAGAAAACAGGTTGTCTGTTGTTTCCTAAAAAACAACAATAACAAAATATACACCATCCTTTCTCAAGTGTCAAAATTGTTGGAATTGGAAGCCAGGAAAACAACTGCATGCTCTATGTAAGTGCCACAGTACAACTTAATGAAGAAAGAAAAACCTTTATGACAAAATTAAAAAAAAAAAATTCCTAAGGAGGAGAATCACTTGATTAATAAATGATAAGTAAATTTTGGCACTATCCAAATTTTTTTCAAAAATTATGTATAGTATATAATCATATAATCCTATTTGAATCTTTGTAGATTTCACAAATATAAAGACCTTCTCTTGATTGGGCCCTAATGCAATTATATTTATTCACACAAAACATAAAAGGCCATTTGGACATAATGACACAGAGAGAAGTAGAATCAAGTAAATGACAGAAGCAGATACAGCAATAGAACCTCTACGAGCCAAGGATTTTTCTTATGGGCTTTTGAAAAAAGTTTGGCTCTCTTAACTCCTTGATTGGAGACTATTTGATGCAATTGTTAATATATTTGCATTTTGTGGCAGTTTATTCTATATTTTAGAAATAAATACAGGCATTTGTAATGATAACACTTGGAAAACAGATTTTTTTTTATTATGACTGAAATATAAAGAGTAAAGTAGAAGGCATCTTTATGAAATGGGGCTGGGCATTATGCCAAAGCGCAGCAAAGTCATATGCATGTCTCATACCACTTGGTACACTCAGAAAAAAAGTATTGAACATGACTTTTCTTATTTACTAATACATATGAATTATAAGCAATTAAACATTTTAAGTTTTCTTGCTTGTGTGCTATAAGGAATGGTCAACACTTTAAATTGGTAGGCTTAGAAAAACCTCTGAAGTGCTGGACAGGAGGGGGAGCAGGCGAGGAACAAGAACGAGAACAAGGGGAAGAAGACGAAAGAAGAAGAGGAAGAGGAATTTAATTTTGTTGTTGGTTTTGATACCCTAAGTGTCTTATGTAGAAAATTATATCAGTGTTAAAGGACTGTAAATACAGAAAGAAAATAAGGTGGAACTGTGGTTCAAGTAAAGCACATCATAGGTGATTAAATACCACTGCTAACAATAATTAGATAGTTATGACAAGAGGAACTCTTTGGCTGGACATTGTGGTCAGCATTAAGGAGGAAAATTATTTTGAAATCAGTAGAGATTAATCGAAAGCAGATAGTGTGCGACCTTTGACTATTGAAAGAAAATGTGACAGTCATGAGTGATACTCATTAAAGTAGTGTTTACCCAATGAGCATTCTTTTCTTTACTCTTTTTATGATTATTATTATTATTTTCTTTATTTACATTTCAAATGCTATCCTGAAAGTTCCCTACACCCCCCTCCAGCCCCTGCTCCCCTACCCATCCACGCCCAATTCTTGGCCCTGGCATTCCCCTGTGCTGGGTCATATAAAGTTTGCAAGACCAAGGGGCCTCTCTTCCCAATGATGGNTGATTAGGCCATCTTCTGCTACATATGCAGCTAGAGACATGAGCTCAGGGGGTACTGGTTAGTTCATATTGTTGTTCCACCTACAAGGTTGCAGCCCCCTTTAGCTCCTTGGATACTTTCTCTAGCTCCTCCATTGGGGACCCTGTGTTCAATCCAATAGCTGACTGTGAGCATCCACTTCTGTATTTGCCAGGCACTGGCATAGCCTCACAAGAGGCCACTATATCAGGGTCCCTTCAGCAGAATCTTGCTGGCATGTGCATTAGTATCTGGGTTTGGTGGATGATGATGGGATGGATCCCCGGATGGGGTAGTCTCTGGATAGTCCATCCTTTCATCTTAGCTCTAAATTTTGTCTCTGTACTTATATCCTTTCATGGGTATTTTGTTCCTTATTCTAAGGAGGAATGAAGTATCCACACGATGGTCTTCCTTCTTGGTTTTCTTGTGTTTTGCAAAATGTATCTTGGGTATTCTAAGTTTCTGGTCTAATATCTGCTTATCAGTGAGTGCATATCTAGTGACTTCTTTTGTGATTGGGTTACCTCACTAAGGATGATATCCCCAATGAGCATTCTGTTCCTCTTCAACAGAGATGTCTGCTAGCTGAACCAAACTGAAAAAGGCTCTGCTTCCCTGAACAACATGGGAAGTGCATTTTGTGCCATTGGCTTCCCTGCTTTTCGGGCTTCTGCATTCAATATGGAAGATCACACAGAAGCTTGCCCCTGGGCCAGCAAGCAAGTATTGTTACTTTTAAAAGTCTGACAGCTCTCAGAATATGTGCTTAGGCAATAGAATTAAAATTCAATCAATAACAATAACCATTGTTGATTTTACAGATATAAAAGTTAATACTTTAGATTTATACTAATATAATCAACACCCTGAAATGAGAAATTCCTCAAAAGATATACAATTGACCACAATGGCCTCAGGCAGAAATAGAAGTTATGAATACAGCTGAAGTCTATAAAAGAAATTGCATATGTAATTAAAATCTTTCACACAAAGAAAATTCCAGATTCAGAAATCTAGCTTGTAAAATCTACCAACCTGTTAAAATATTAAAGGGAAAAACAGGCTTACACACACTATTCCAAGAAACAGAAGTTAAAAGAACACTCACAACTTAATATGACATCAAATTAGCCTTTGCCAGGACAAAATTTACCTAAACATGAGAGAAAAAAGATTCAACAGGTAGGGTAACCATATAAAAAGATAGAAATCCAAGTAAATAGAACATGAGTTAGGAATCACCTGATATTAATGATCTTGCATTAAACATTTCTGTTACAATGGTTTGGAACCATGCTTTGATATATTTCTGACAGAAATATGAACTATTTTGGAAACAGGTACCAACACACTTTGGGGTAAAGTGGTATTACATAGAAATATATGAATCATATTTTAAATGGTTAGAAACTTTTCAATTCAATTCACTGAGTTGTCTGGAATTTCTTTTTTATGATGAAGAAGGGAAGATGCAAAATATGCAAAATGCATTACTGAAATCATGGTGGTTGTAGTCAGATACACTATTTGCCTAAACTCTCTTTAGGTAGAAACTCTCCTGCTTGCTCGCTGTGTCATATCATCAAAGACATTCATGCTGAGAGAATGCTTTCAGATTCCCAAAGAAGCCATGCAAACATAGGACCAGTTACAGTGACATCAGCATATCATCATCACACTGGACAACACGTGTACAAATTCTTGATGCCCAGGACATAGCACATTTCAGAACACATTTCTTCCCTTTTTTGACATCTAAGAGCCATTTCAATTCAACCATTCCCCCACATGTATTCCTTTCTAAGATCTTAAGCAATGAAAGCTCTTTACAAATCACTGCACATTAGTAAATTGTTCTGAATTATACTTGAATTAGTCAATTTTTGAAGATTATTACACACATTATCCTTCTTGTAAATTTATAAAGGCATCACAAAGTACAATCTGATCATTGATTTATGGACTTGAATCTTTCATGGGGGAGAGGGGTAGACTTATTCAGTATCTTTGAGATGCTCAATGTGGTATTCAGATAGGAATTATTGTCTAAATGGTTGTAAATTAGATTAGATTAGTTCTTCACTCTTTTTATCCTGTTACAGAGACTCAGCATCAGGATAAATAAGTACAATCCGTATTTCTGACAGCAAAATTTACCCAGAAAGGAAAAGATGTTCACACATATGCCCCCACCCCCAACACACACAATGATTGGATACAGCCTCCTCTACGTTTTCTGATTTGAGACAGGAGTTGTGCCTTCATATGTATTTCAGTTATGCCTTAGTACCCTCAAGATAAACAGCATAATTGTCTTTAAATTAGTCTGTGTCTGATAAGGAAACAAATAATTTAAATAAGACACATGTCATATAAATAGTTATTCATCTCTGCTAGGAGAATAGCTAGTACATTGTGATGACAAATTGGAAGAAGAAGGGCGCCAGTGAGCTTTTTGGTGGAAGACTGCTGAGAGTGAGGACACTTTACCCCCATTGCTCCACGTGGACCTTACTTGGTAATGCTGTAGTTGTAGAACTCTTGGTACTGGAATAATAATCTAATTCTCCCAAGCAATATTTGTCCATAGTTGACAAGAAAGTTGACTAGACCTCAGTGCAACAAAGTGAGCCAACATGAGAACAGACAGATAGACTGACCAGGGGCGTTACAGCAGACACTAGACCTGGAGTACTTGGTGTTCAGGTCAGAATGGCTGGAAACTGATCACCAGACCTGGGCAAAGATTGTCCGTTTCTGAGATTACAGTGCCCCAGATGGAAAAGAGCTGAATGTCCAAATACACAATCAATCGGCAAAACAGTCTTAAAAATCTAGCATGCTGAAGCAAGCAGAACACCCAGAAACAGAAAGGAAAGCTTTGCCCCTCGATGCTCTCTTCTGACAAAACTTTGCATTGTGTTTATTGTGAAGAAAACCACACCACCCAGTTTATTCTGACCTGGCAGACATGTAGGGTAAATTCCAGTTTGAGAGCCAGTAAATCCATTCCCAGGAAGTGGATTTCCATATTTTATATGTAGACATGCTGTCTCAAAAGTGTGCCAAGACTTAATAACTTACTGATTTCCATAACATCTCATGATCCATGGAAATAGTTCTTCTCACCAGTATTAGCAGGCTGTTCACACAGTGGTTAAGAAGTTCACAGGGGCTGCTGAAGCTGAGCCTCTTCACCCTGAGTCCTGACTGCTCTATTTCCTATAATGTGGCTGTAGGAAAATGGTTTCTCCTCTTAAAGTATGTCATCCCAAAGTGGCAACCGCCATCCATTCCTTGTGAGGACCAAATGCTGTAATGTATAATAGAGCTTAGAGTGAGGATAACTTGAGATCAGAGCTTAATAAATATTAGCTTTGAAAAGTATCATTGATTGAGAAACAGTTTGATAGAGCTTTTATACCCTTGGAAAGACGCAACTGAGGTCTGTGAGCAAGTCCGTTAATTCATTTACTCATGGGGTCAGGCCTTATCATATCTTGTCTTACAACCAACAGTGATTGTATTGACATGGCTCTGTGTTTACATTTCAGATTACTAAGTGATCATTATATCCGTTCAAAACTCTCATCTTGTTTATTCCCTATTGACTCTTCTACTTCTCCATCCACAGAGCAACCTGCAGAATCAGCTTATTCCTCAGGTTGTACACTGACACACTGCAGCCTACTCGATAAACAGAAGGGCAATTTGTTAGGGCTCAAAAAATGATGCTCAGTTTTGAAGTTATAAATCTGAATGTCCTCATTTCCTGAGATGTTTTTCCTACTTCATTTATTTTAAACCTAATTTATGCAATGAGATTGCCAGGAACATATGCCAGTAAGTCTTAAATGCTAAATTGAGAATCAGTGGGTTTCCCACTATGAACTTTGGGTACAGCTCTAGTCTTCTAAATGTTCACATAAGCACTTCTATAGACAATGTCTAGCTAGGTGGACAACAACCTTAATACAGACGCTTCTTGTCTCTAGTTTCTTCTTCGTAGTTATTCCTTGTTCTTGATGTGGTATGCAGACATATATTTCAGTATTTTCCATAATTCTGGTAAGGCCAAAAAGTCTTTTTGTACAAACTCAAAGGAGTAAGAGTAATTCTAAATCAGGCTTCAGGCATGCTCTAAGACAACACAGTAGAAAGAAACAAATGGAGCTTCAGGGCATACTGACACAGCCTTAGGCACATTTTTTTTTTTCCATCATGGAAGTAGTGTCATATAGTACACCAATTTTCATAGTCTGCTACACTGATCATGGCTCTAAAATATAGGATATGTCTTCCTCATACAATATATAACACAGATGCATAGAACAGGTTTAGCACATGCATGATGTATGCAGTCAATATGTTTTAAAAAAAAATGGATGGATAAACTTTGCAAACTTGGAGCTTGCATGGCTCCTTCTTCTTGTTCCCTTTTCAGGAAGCACAATCCATCCAGCTACACAATATTGAGAGAGAATCATTTTGCAATCTGCACTATACCTAAAATATTTCTACCAAAGCTGACTGACCCTCAGATTTACTTTCATGTCGACTGTTACAGGTTAGAAAGCCTCAAATTTTCAAGTAGTGACTAGACAATCATTTATCTCTTCTCAGGGTACCAAATGACAAAAGCATCCAAAGCCAAAGGGTGAACCCATTGATTCTCCTCTCAAGAGGTCCTCAACAGAGTTCAGACAGAAATGTTTGAAGATGCTAATCCTGTTTGCATTAGAGAAAACCTCATAACAAAGAAACATCAAAGCATGAATGAGAAAATGCAAATGCTCAAAAAGAGTCAGGTCAATCATGACCTACAGCACCAAGTACCAAATACAAGGTTTCAAGAAAATACACTGATCAATTTTCTAAACAGAGTCAGGGTCAGTAGAAGCATGATTCATAGTATCTGAAGAAAGAAAGCACATTAGATAGATAAATCAAAGCCAAGTGTAGGAGAATTATTATGAGTAGCAAATAAAGAAGACACAAATCTGTTTTTGTTGTGGCAGGTGACAGATGCTTCCACATATTCACAGGTCAACCCCAGACAGGCACACAGCTAAACAAAGAGAGGAACAATGCAAAAGAAATATGTAATAAAAATGCAACACCCACAAGGCAGGAGTGTTTGGAGAACAATTTATATATTCATTCACTCATTCATTTTACTGACAGTAATTATAGATGCCACACATTGCTACAAAAAAAACATGAAAAATAAGATAGCATTCTTACCATGAAAAAAAGTAACTGCAGATTAAAGCACAGATATAAGTAGAGAAATTCTCATGCAGTGTTAGAAACGCAATAATGGAAGCAGAAATCCTAGAAAACGGGGAAATGGAAAGAAGTCCATATGTCATGGGGACACACAGAGCATCCTTTTAACTGTAAACTGCCTTCATCTCTTGCCCAAGACTATTGCAAAAGCATTCTTATTGTTCTTATACCAGATGAATGTCTATCCAATCTATTTCCTATAGATTGATCTGTGCAAAATGGACGTGTGATTATGTGACAGGGTACTCTAAATACTTGCTCTGTTTATCATTTTACTCAAAATACAGAAAGTCACACATCTTTCAGCTTGTGAAACCTCTCTACCCCTGCCTTTGACACTTCAGTTTCACTTTGCTTTGCTCTTTAATGCTCACTTGATTCTACTCTTAAGCATCAGTTTGACTCAGCTACCATGACAAATATTTAAGATCCAGGATAATTAAACAGGTATTTGTTTTCACACAGTACTGGAGGCCAGAAGCCCAAAGTGTCAGCATATGTAGTTGCTCTTGATCCCCCTCTAATTGGCTTGCAGATGGTGCTCTGTGTCCATGTGGACTTTACTGCATGTGTATCCCTAGTGTCTCTGACTTTGTGCACATGTTTAATGGACACCAGTCCAACTGAATGTCTGCAGTCTTGCTCTGGATGCTCCATATACAAATATTCACGCAGTCATGAAGCATGGGAGAGGCTTAGACACTCAGCATATGAGTTTGAGACAACACAGTGTACCCCATAGCAGTGTATGCTTTCAGTTGCTACAATCTTTGACATGTCTCTCCAGTCTTCACAGACACTACTTATACTTCTTGGGCATTTTCCTCCTTCATCAAAGTGGATTAACATCAATTCATTCTTTAGGTATTGAGAAGGATTTCAATGACTATAAATATTTAATGAGTTGCCCCCATTATTGAAGTATTAAGCTATCTCACTTCTGCAAATCTCTCCTATTATTGTGACTTTAATTGCTTATTGTGGTCAAGTTAATCATTGTTTAACCATAAATGATGTATTTTATGATCTTAGGAATGATATTGTATGCTACAATTCTGTTCCTTATTCTTTTTAGTAATTTAAACTTTCTGCATTGGTTGCATTTGTTTTACACATTATGAAATGATTTGTTCTTGTATTCAATCACAAACATTTTTCTATGTTTCAATTTATTTTTAATTATTTTAAGTAACTTATTTTACATTTTATATTTTATCTCAAATATGAACTAAGGCCTTCTCTGTATCCATTCTTTTGCTCCTAGATTATATTCTATTTACTGAGTCTAAAGTGCCTTTTCTCAGAACTCACATTATTTTCAACACTTATTTTATTCATTTTCTCATTCTTCTTTTATTGTTTTGCCTCATCTGTAAGAAGATACAAGTAATCCCACAATGTTAGAACAAAACAATAGATGTTAAAATAGCCAATATAAGACCTATGTTTTCCAGAAAAACAAAAGGAAAATTCATAATAAAGATCAATAAATGTTAAAGTCAGAGAAGTTACACAAAAGCCACATCAATCACCAAAGGCACAAAATAAGGTAGAATCACTTAGCACAAGGGGAACTTTGATACTTGAGATGATGCAATATAAACTATAAAATGAGATCATAAAATGTCCAAATGTATGAGTAATCCTACAGGTATAAATTAAATAAATACAGAATTGAATTACCTATTTGTATGCCACTCAAAATAAAATACTTGAAAGCAAAATAAACTCTTTAAGAAGTTTACTTCAGGAGACTAGAAACATGTACAGGAGCAAATCGTACTAAAAACAAGCCTGTTAGAAAAGCATTAATATTGAAAAATTCCAAGGCAAAGTCATTAATGCCTTTGATTAGTGATTAGATATTGTTAAAGTACATTCATCAAGAAGAAAACTTTATAGAGTTTAATGGTCTATACAAATTATAGACCATTATAAATTATACATGGAAATTATAGGAGTAAAGTGTAAATTAAGAAAAATGTTAATGATAGGAATATAGTATATTTTCGTTGCACAATCTGGATCCCATACATAAGCAGCTTTAATAATGGACTGAAGGAATGAGGTTCAGAGTGTTATTCCACTCCCCATAGCTGCTTGCTAAATCAACACTGGTATAAATCAAAAGGAAACAACAGATGCAGTCTCAAAAATGCATACTTTATAATGTCTACCAACTTTCAAAATGAACTAAAATACCCCTACAACACACACACAAACAGAAAAAGTATAGGAAAGAGTTCAAAGGTTTGAACAGGATTTGTGGCTACTTAAACTCATGTTGAGGTATGGGACATTTGAGATATGATTTGATCATTGAGGGGAAATTTCACCCATCTGGGTGCTTTCTCTAATTTTTATGCAATCAGGCTGGTTAGTGCAAAAGAAAGTTGTAACAATGTCCACTCCATTGTTTCTCTTCTCCCTATACAGCCACTTGGTACACTTGCCTGGGTACACATTGCAATCTGCCATGTTAATATTCAAATGAAGTATATGTCAGAAGTGACTGTATGGCCTTGGATTTTTGCCTCTGGAACTATGAGTTAACCTCTTTTCTTCATTAATTACCCAGGTTTGGGTACCAAGTTAAGTCAGAAAGATGGACAGGCAGGCAGGCAGGCAGGGAGGGAGGGAGGGAGACAGACACCAAAGCATTAAAAGCAAATAACCATCAAGGTACCTATATTTTAGAAATGCCATATAGTGATCTCAAAGGAGAAAAAACATTGTGTTAATTATTTGTAAGCAAACAAAATAAATTTTAAAATTGACAGTCTGTTGAAAAAGAGAAGAAACTACAATTATGGACCCCAAAAATAGATAGGGAAAATGATACTGACTTACAAGTAGTTTAGAGTGGAAGAAAAAAGACTCGTGGAACGTAAAGTTATTTGAAAACAGAGGCAACATGCTGGAAAACAACTAAAGTTCATTATTTAAATTTAAGAAACTCTCAAACAATAAAAAAAAAATCAGGAATAAAGAGAACCACAGAAAGCTAAAGGGACTAGAAGCTGTCACCCATGATTGATGACCCAGAAGTAGAAAATACATAAGTAGGGAGACATACATTAAAGGCAACTAAAATCTCGCCTAATTTGTTAAGAAATATAAACTCACAGAATCAATAAGCTCAGTAAATTCACTATGGGAATATTAAATCTATGAAGAACCAAACAATACCTTTGAGTTAGGGGAATCACAGCTCAGAGACATTTGACCTTTCTTCACAATAAAATCGTGACCAGAAGGTACATTGGCAACATATTTAAAGTGCCCTCAAAAACTGCATCTTAGTCAGTATTTTCCACTAAACAGGCCCTTCCAAAATGAAGGTCAATCTAAAGCAGTTTCCAATAAGTGAAAACAGATCTTCTTGCCAGGAAAACTGCTACATGAAAAATAATAAAGTAATTTCTACAGGCTTAATGATGATGGTGCCAGATGGAAACCTAGATCAATAGGGAAGAAAGGAAGAAAAAAAGAACAGAAAATTTTATGTAAATATGACAGCAGGTTTTCCTAATTTCTTTAATGTATGGAAACTGAAGCAAAAATTATAATATTATCTTGTATGAAATGATAGATAGCTATAAAAAAGAAAATACTGGGTTGGTGATATATATATATATATATATATATATATATATATATATATATATTGCATTATATAAGCTTTTCAAATTTTACTTTTTCTAAACTAAATGTGTATTAACTAAAAATAAACTGGAAAATTCATATTAAAATCATACTTTTTCCTTCAAAATTATCATGCAGGGAGCATGAATTCAAGCCATTATTAGATTAAATTATTAACCTGGTCAATATGAAGTTATTGTCATTAGGTTTTTACATTTTTGTATCACATACAAAATACATATGGGAATAATAAAATATGTAAATAGAAAGACAGAGAAATTGAAAGAGATAAAACAACACAAAATATTAAAATTAGCCTCATGAGCATTTAGAGGGTGGAGATCTATAGCAGGAACAAGAAAGTTAAGGTCTAAGAGTTAAAGAAAAAAATACTAGTGAAGAACAAGATACAATTTCCACAATTATAAAAATATTATAACTTCATAAAGACTAAGGCAATTACAAATGGAATCAATTTCATAACAAAAATTCACAGTATCTAATAAAAATATAGTCAACCTAGTGCTGGAAAAAAGGTAAAACAATAATTACAGATTATTGGATATAATAATGTTGTTTAATTAATAACAGGGAACATAAGAATAAAGAGGTTTGTAGGGTCTGACTCATACATGTTGTAATAACTATCAGAAAATTGGAATATTACAGAGCATATAGTCATGGTGAATAGTCCTTAAGACACATAATAGCTCATTAGAAATTAAGCAGGACACTTGTAAATAACAACTAAGAAAACAATCATAAGGAACTTAGATGAAACTTAACTTAGTCAGTAAACTTAAACTTATAAAATATTTAGGGTTCAGCAAAGCCTGGATTTGGGGAAAAAATCTAAGATACTAAATTATTGCATTTTTAAAAATTCAGGAATTTCAAACTAATGATTAATTTCCAATTTACAATGACAAAGATAAAGATTTTTGAAGTTTGTGCTGGTTAAAGTAGAAATAACAAAGAGAAGAAATCAGAGAAATAAAAACAAAAGATAAAAATATCTAAAACGAGTATCTGACACCTTCATAAAAATATATTTTTGAAAAATAATAAACTAATTACATAAGATTTTATTAAAATTTTAAATGACATAATAAATTAGAAAATGTACAATATCAGAAAGTAATATTATGAAGGCCTCTCTCTGTAAAAACAGATTTTATCTCAAAGAGTAAAAAGTTACACAAACTTTTTCTAATATCAAAATAAGAAGAAAAGAGAATATTATTTACTTTAGTTGATATACAAAATAATGGGTTTCATTATGGCATGTTCTCACATGTATATCATTGTACTCTGTCTACATTTGCTCCCTGCCCTCCTGTGTCTCCCTTCCCCTTCTACTTGTTCTCTTTCTTTTCCAAAATAGTTCCTCTTTCTGGCTTTATTTCGGCCTCTCTATCTCCTGACTCCCCTCTCCTCCCCTTCCTCTCTTTCTTTCACACATGCACTTATACTTTCTACAATAGACAGATGATAGATGATAGATAGATACATACATACATACATACACACACAAACACATACATACATATATATGTAGTACATGCATACATACATACATACATGGACAGATGTATGGACAGACAGATGATAGATAGATAGATAGATAGATAGATAGATAGATAGATAGACCTATATTTCAAATAGGAAAAAAGTATTCCCCATTGATCTTTTTTTTCTATGACATTAACTCTCTCCTGGACCTGTCTCTCTGACTCAGGACTCTCCCCAGCTAACCTCTATACTATATATGGATGTTGTGATCTCTATGTCATACTGACCTAGGTTCCTTCCGATGGATACCCAGAAGTAGTTTAGTAGAATCATATGGAAGTTCTACTTTAAGATATTTTAAGGAATAGCAGTTGTAGTAGTACTTGCACTAGTTTATATTCTGCCCAGCAGTATATAAAGTTTACTTTTTCCTATATTCTAATTAGTATGTCTTGTTATCTTTTATTAATGATAGCCATGCTTAACAGAGTAAGTTGGACTGTCAATATGGTTCAAATTTTAATTTTTTGGTGGCTTAAAATGACAAAAAAAACCATATGCATTTCTCCTTTTATAAATGTATTGTTTAATTTTTTATTTGTGAGATACTTTGGTTTCTTGATGATGAGTTATTTAAGTTTATGATAGATCTGGATATTCATCTGCTCTTAGAATTATATCTGGTGAACATTTTCTCCCATTCTATATTCTGATTGAGTCTCTGAGTTCTTGAAAGTTATCGTCACACTTGTTCATCTGTTTGGGTCCATCTCTGTTGGTGACTGAATGTAGCACTTCCTCAATTTTGTTTGCCATCCTTGCCATCCTTTGTTTTGTTTGCTATAATCTACTTGTGATGCTTCAACTGCCTGAGTTATTTGCAATTAATTGAATTTTTATAAAATAGTTCTATTTGTTTTCGTTGTCTATTTCATTGCTAAATTTCTAATCTGAAGTCGACTATCTTTTAAATGACTGACATTCTTTTCTGCATTTGTAATTGATTCTGTACTTGTTTAATCTGTGTATTTCCTGTTTGGAACCATACATTGTTTTAGGAGTAAACTGTTAAACTGTCTGTCCAGAATTTCAACAATTCAGTCTCTTTAAATTTGGTAATTGAAGCTTTAGGATTCTTTTTTTATAGGTGTCATGATAAATTGCTTTTTCATGTTCTGTGTTGTAATTTGTTCAACTGTTGATTTGGACATCTCTTCTAGTTTTAGTTGGGAGTATCAGTGAATTGCCTACTTTTGAAAGCTCACTCCTCAGAACCACTTAAAAGAAAAAAAGAAACTAACAGAAAGCACATCAAACAGATTAAGACATTCCAATACCCTGTCAAACCATAGAAGAGACAATGGAGAGAATAAACATTCAGGATGTAAATAATAATTTTGTATAACAGGAAGATATGAAATCCATAAAAGAAAGGAAGAGGAAAAGAAATGGAAAAAGAGAAGAAAGAAACAAGATTGAATAAAAGAAATAAGAGAAAAATATCTTATATGGAAATGAGTGGATGATAAAAGAGAACTTTGAGCCTGTGCCCTGAGCAGACCTTGGGTGTTATCTCTGCATTCAGTCCTACAACACCCAGAGGAAACTACTATGTGCTCTAACACGCCCAGGATCACAGGTGCTCTAACATGCCCAGGATCACAGGAGAGGCCCCAACATCAGCCCCCAAACCTGGAGTAACTGAGTCCCCCAGGATCAAGGGACACAGGAACACCCAACCAGTCAGTGGCACAGATTCCTTCCGGTCTGAACCTGCACCTGGAGCAGACCTGGTATGCTGGCTCTGTACCCACTCTTGAAACACCCAGAGGGAGCCCAATTCCCAGGTGCTCTGAAACGTCCAGGATCACAGAGGAAGATCGACTCCCAGGAGATCTGGAGCTCTGACACATTCAAGATCACAGCTGAGGGCACATCTTTCCCAACACCCAGCATAACTGGGACCCCAACAGGAACCAGGGAAACACAAACCCCCACCCAGCCAGAGGTATAAGTTCCTTTCAGCTTGTACAAGGCTGACCACTCTCTCCCTACCTACTCAATATAGTACTCAAATTTATAGCCAGGGCAATTAGACAACAAAAGGAGGACAAAAGGGTACAAGTTGGAAAGTAAGAAGTCAAAATATCACTATTTTATGATGATATGATAGCATATTTAAGTGACCCCAAAAATTCCACCACAGAACTCCTAAACCTGATGAACAACTTCAGCAAAGTGGCTGGATTTAAAATTAACTCGAACACATTAGTAGCCTTCCTTTACACAAAGGACAAATAGGCTGAGAAAGAAATTATGGAAACCACACCCTTTACAATAGTCACAAATAGTATAAAATACCTGGTTGTGACTCTAACCAAGCAAGTAAAAGATCTGTATGACAAGAACTTCAAGCCCCTGAAGAAAGAAATCAAAGAAGATCTCAGAAGATGGAACAATCCTCCATGCTCATGGACTGGCAGGATTAATATAGTAAAAGTGGCCATCTTGTTGAATGGAATCTATAGATTCAATGCAGTCCCCATCAAAATCCCAACTCAATTCTTCATAGAGTTAGAAAGATCAATTTGCAAATTCATTTGGAATAACCAAAAACCCAGGATAGTGAAAACTATTCTCAACAATAAAAGAAATTCTGGGAGAATGACCATCCCTGACTATAAGATGGCTTATAGAGCAATAATGGAAAAAAAAAACCAAAACCAAAACTGTACAGTATTGGTACAGTGACAGGCAGGTAGATCAATGCAATAGAATTGAAGACCCAGAAAACAACCCACACACCTATGGTCACTTGATATTTGATAAAGGTAAAGCCATCCGATACAAAAACGACAGCATTTTCAACAAATGGTGCTGGTTCAACTGGATGTCAGCATGTAGAAGAATGCATTCGATTCATTCTTATCTCCTTGTATAAAGTTCAAGGCCAAGTGACTCAAGGAACTCCACATAAAACCAGATACACTGAAACTAATAGAAGAGAAAGTGGGGAAGAGCTTTAAACACATGGGCAAAGGGGAAAATTTCCTGAGCACAATACCAGTGGCCTATACTCTAAGATAAAAATAGACAAATGGGACCTCATAAAATTGCAAAGCTTCTGTAGGGCAAAGGACACTTTCAGTAAGACAAAACGGCAACCAACAGATTGGGAAAAATCTTTTCCAACCCTACATCAGATAGAGGGCTAATATCCAACATCTACAAAGAACTCAAGAAGTTAGACTCCAGACAACCAAATAACCCTATTAAAAAGTGGGGTATAGAGCTAAACAAAGAATTCTCAATTGAGGAATATCAAATTGCTGAGAAGTAACTAAAGAAATGTTTAACATCCTTAGTTATCAGGGAAACACAAATCAAAACAACCCTTAAATTCCACCTCACACTAGTCAGAATAGCTAAGATCAAAAACTCAAGTAACAGCAGATACTGGTGAGGATGTGGCGAAAGAGGACCTCTCCTCCATTGCTGGTGGGATTGCAAGTTTGTAAAACCACTCTGCAAGTCAGTCTGGTGGTTCCTCAGAAAATTGGACATAGTCTTACCAGAGGATCAAGCAATACCACTCCTGGGGATATACCCAGATAACGCTCCAACATATAACAAGGGCACATGCTCCACTATGTTCTTAGCACTTTTATTTATAATAGCCAGAGCCTTCAAAGGAACAAGATGTCCTTCAACAGAGGAATGGATACAGAAAACTTGGTACATTTACCCAATGGAGTACTACTCAGCTATTAAAAACAATGACTTCATGAAATTCACAGGCAAATAGATGGAACCTTGAAAATATCATCATGAATGAGGTAACTCAATCACAAAAGAACACACAAGGTATACACACTCACTGATAAGTGGATATTAGCCCAATAGTTCAGAATACCCAAGATACAACTCACAGATCATATGAAGCCCAAAAAGAAGGAAGACCAAAGTGTAGATGCTTCAGTGCTTCTTAGAAGTGGGAACAAAAGACTCACAGGAGGAAATACAGAGAGAAAGTGTAGAGACTGAAGGAAAGGCCATCCAGAGAATGCCCCTCCTAGGGATCCATTCTATATATAGTCACCAAACCCAGACACTATTGTGGATGCCAACAAGTGCTTGCTGACAGGAGCCTGATATAGCTGTCTCCTGAAAGATTCTGCCAGAGCCTGAAAAGTACAGAGGCAGATGCTTGCAGCCAACCATTGGACTGAACACAGGGTCCTCAATGGTAGAGTTAGAAAAAGGACTGTAGGAGTTGAAGGGGTTTGCAACCCCATAGGAAGAACAACAATATCAACCACCCAAACCACTCAGAACTAGACCACTAAACAAAGAGTACACATAGAGGGACCCATGACTCTAGTCACCTATGAGACAGAGGATGGCCTTGTATGCATCATTGGGAGGAGAGGCTCTCGGTCCTGTCAAGACTCAGTGGCCTAGTGGAGGCAAATGCCAGGGCAGTGAGGCAGGAGTGGGTGGGAAGGTGGGTGGGGGAACACCTTCATAGAAGCAGGGTGTGTGGGGATGGGATAAGGTGTTTCTGCTGGTGTGGGAACTGGGAAACGGGATAACTTTTGAAAAGTAAATAAATAAAATAATAAAAAAGAAAACCTTATTATGCACAATAAAAATATATAGGTGAGATAAATATAACTGGAATAAATGAAACATAAAGTTATCTTTTCTTAAAGAAATAAGATTTTACTCTTAAAGAAAACACAAAAGAGAGAAAAAATGTCAAATTGTACAGTGGCTTTTTGTGTATCGCCTGGGTAGAAGAAAAAAGTCAGCTGAAGTTATGGACTCCTGTTTCCCTACCACTTGAATTGGTGAACTACAAGGGTTGGGTATAATAGGTCCACCAGAGCTGTCATTCCTTTGGGAGCTTCCTGTCTTTGGCTACCAGCAGATTCTATTGGTCATACTACAATAATTCCACCCAATATAGTTGAACTTGGAGCTGGTTGTCTCTGGATT
Organism: Mus pahari; assembly: GCF_900095145.1. Classification (NCBI taxonomy): domain Eukaryota; kingdom Metazoa; phylum Chordata; class Mammalia; order Rodentia; family Muridae; genus Mus; species Mus pahari. Next base: position 5,374,951 of record NC_034596.1, on the reverse strand, counting down.
CTGGGGGAACCTGTCTGGGGAAGTCTGTTGGAAAGTGGAATCACTGAGATCTGTTTAGGACAACATCTGTGTCTTCATAGGACTCATTCAACACTAAAGCTTCTTTGGAGGAGAGATGGTACAGAAGCCAACTACTCTAGTATAGCTTAATATTTCACAGTTGGTCAGCAGTAAATCTCATGCTGGATAGATAGGTGGGTCTAGAGGCTGAGAAATCTATTGACCTCAAGTTCACAGATATCACACTTAAACTTAGGTGATAGGTATATCCCCTAGATACAGAGGCGTGGCTACTGGCCCCACTACATTTTGATGCCTGATTGACCCTGCTGATGCCTTATCTTTTTGAAGTATATGTATCTATTCCTCCTCTTCTCCTGATTTCCTCCTATAGTGATCTCCAAGTCTGGGATCTGGCAGCTTTTTTTACTATGTTGAACTGGATGCATAAATTTTTATTCAAGTATAATGTGGATTTTAACATTATACCTCTGTAATATAGTATAAAGCTAAAAATGAGACCTCATAACTTTTCTGTCTTTCTTCAACATTTAGTTCATTATTGGACTCCTTTGTATTTTCACACACATTTTAATTATCACCAGAAACCTTGTCCATATCACATGCTAGTCCTAGCTTCTGTGGATATCTGCAATGCTCTATGTAAAAGTGTATATGACTTATACTTTCACTACTTGCTAGAAATTCTTAAGGTTTTATTCTTCCATCAATTCCATAAATTAGGGAATTCTATTATTTTTTTAGACATTATACCAATATTGAATGAATGAAATAGATTCCATGACTGTATCTTCATTCTCCTATATTATAGCTTTGATTAGCAGTAGTTGCAAATTTCTTTGTATTTTCATAAGGCATATTAGTCAGAACTTTATTTTCTCACAATTTTTTGTTTGTTTTATCTTTATAATAATGCATACTTTAAGAATTACACTGGAAAGTGTTCAAAAATGTTATATGATGGGTATTAAAGATTTTAAACAATGCACTGAAATATTTAATTACCTAGAGCAATCTAAACAAAGATTGTTATCCTCAATTATTAAAAAAAGTATTTAGAAGGAACACTAAGCATCAGACATGGTAGAAGTAAAAAAAAAACAGTCTAATAACCTCAAATTAGATACTGTCATATGTTGCAAATTTATGTATGGTTTTTCCAGTGTTGAATATTGATATACTAAAATAATTGAGAAAGTTAATGACAGTCTATAGAGGAGCATAACTGAAGGGAAGTTGTAAAGTTCAATGTTTCCTGTTGAAATATCCATGGTCATTGTCAGTGCAGCACAGATTTAAAATCAGTACCCTATTATAAAATTCCCTTTAGATTGACTGACTCATAGAGGACCTGCTGCAGGTTTGAGCCCTGCTTTTACAGACATGTGACAAAGGCACTTCAGAGACTTAAAGAAGTCTAAGTGCCAAAATTCACAGTAGCATGCCTGTCAGGGAAAAGCTTTGGGGTTATGATATGCCAAAAGGCTGTGGAATTTCTGCTAAGTAATGGATTCATATACATCAGATGCATTTGCATTTTCGAGTTTGTTTTCTTCCATATGCACTTGGCAAAAGAGAAATATAGCCTCTTAAAATATGAAGCTATAGTTCAATGCAGAATGCCTGCACAGAGGTGATTTAATGTCAACTACCGCTTCTGTTGTTGCTGGTAGTCACTACCTCTGATGGTTTGACCTGTGAAGAATCAAGCTAAGCTGTTGGATAAGGAGGTGCTGTGAGCATGTGGAGGGTGTGGTGTACACATGGAACATGGTTTCTTAACAACCATCAACACATAAGTTTCGTGACTGTCAAGGTAAGCCTGGGAACTGTCTATTAATTTTGAAAAAAAAATTGTGGTTTTGATCTGGGTATTTAAAAAGAAATAATATGGCATTCATGTTCACTATAATTTAGAAAGTAAAGTAAATGAGAATATGACTCTAAAAATATATGACTACATCCTCTAGACCCAACTCTACACCTGGCATGTATTCTGTGATGAATAAATATTATTTCTGCTTAGCTGTAGTGGATGATGCATAGAAACTTAATCCATGAATATTACATGTAATGTCACCTCATGAAGAGCATTTTTTTGAATTTACACATCTAAACTACAGGGACTTACTTAGTCACATACCACCTGTGTTGTAAATCAGTTTAATTCTTCATTTCTGCACTGAAGTTGCCCTTGCAGTTTTTGTCTAGGGCTGTCCCATCCCATTCGTTGTTAATTTTCTTTTTTATTTTCTTAATCTGATTAATATATTTCCATCTTTATCAAGTCTAATAGATAGCTGATCTAATTTGGAGCTTATAAATTATACATTTGTATATGAATTGATTATAGCACATAACTCTAATAGCCTGACAATCTTTTCAGAGATTAGAAGTGCTGCTGAGTTCCCTTTTCTATGGATGATTAATTTTCAGTGGTTATCAACTCTCAAACTGAAAATTAAGCAATACATATTTGCTTTGTGGATGACCAGTTTTATTAAAGTAGTAGAGTTGATGCAATTAATTATCAATACTCTATAAAAAGGAGCCAAAATTAAAATGTCTTTAAAAAAGGAGGCAGGTTTTCATTGCCAGTAGTAAAATTCTGTTACTCTTCTAAGGACAATGAACAAGAGTATGATTTTTTTTTTTTTTTGCAGTAACCCAAATATCACGTACACACCATCACTACAGTCCTTGGGTTTTTCTCCTTTGAAAGAAAACAGACTTATAGACAAACTATTTGAAGGCGAATTCCTCCAGATGTTTCATTTGATGGTATAGATACCCTTCTATCCATATTGTCAGAGTCAGCTAACAACTGTTCCTTACTCTATATTGGATAAGAGAAAATTACCTATTAAAGCCAAATAGTTAGCTTTCTTGGATTTCAGTTATGAATAAAATAATGTAGTTAGGGCTCTCACAACTAAATGTGGTTAAGTGGCTACTTGGCCACTCGGCCTGGGTCCTAGGAATTCCAGAAATGGCATTTGGTAACAGTCTTGTTCTGAAGGAAGACACTATTCCACAGGATGGATGCTATTCTGATGTTTTTTAGAATGGTAGAGTAATTGTCCTTAGAAGACTTTCTTTGCACTATGGAACTTACTTTGTCATAATTTATTGATAAAGTCATTACTTAAAGTTGTGGATAAGATTTGTTATGTTTTGTTATGTTTTTGATGGGTGTTGGGGGACATTGGATTGGTAATTGAATTTGAAGCAATTTTCCACAAAGAATACCTTTATCATTTCCATAAATTATTTTTTTCTCTTTTTTTCACCTTTTTTTATTTGATATTTTCTTTATTTACATTTCAAATGCTATCCCGAAAGTTCCCTATACCCTCCCCCTGCACTGCTCCCCTACCCACCCACTCCCACTTCTTGGCCCTGGCCTTCCCCTGTACTGGGGTATATAAAGTTTTCAAGACCAAGGGGTGACATGAAATACCATTAAAATATGTGCTAGATATCCCATATATTTCATGCAGTAGAATCTGATGCAAAGCTAGGTAAATAAATTTTGAAATACAGTTTTTGGAACCATCACTATAGTCTTAATAAATCACACTAGAAAATACTACAAATTTTTTTCCATTAATATAACATCCAAACTACAAAATATAAATATAATAAATAGAATAATTGATTAGATATATTTGTGCTTCTCTCAAGTTCATAGGTTTACTATTCACAATAGAGTTTCTCTTCACATATGCATGATGTCTTAGTCACTTACGTTGATCTAAGTTCTGCAAGGCACAAACTTCCAAGACCTTTGTTTAGATAAAGGAAGCAAGTTCCATGTTCTAAGAGGTAGTAGAGTGGATGTGTACACTGAAGACCAGAATGGCTGGAGTTCAGTGAAGGGGGAAAAGTGTGTTTTTTAAACTCTTTCATGGCACTATCTGAAAATCAGTTTAACACAATGGGAGTATTTGAATTACACTGTTATATAAATACATAAGTGATCCACTATCAAAGTTACAAAAAAAAAAAAAAACAGAAATGTAGCTGATTTAAAAAAAAAAAAAAAAAAAAAACCTGAAATGGCTACAGATGGAAAAACTAAACACTTCTCCTGAGGATAAGGATGAGTATTATGATTTTACAGGAGGAAAGTTCCTATTTGCATAAATCATAAATGTAGAAGTCTACATATCAGCAATGATGAATGTGAAATGTGGTTTGAGAGTAGAGAGGGTGGAGTGGGCGTTAGGAGGATCTGTCTTTTAATGTAAACTATTCACATAACTAAAGATTCTCTGAGGCTAAGACATGCACATATACACTTAGACATACTAAATACGCTGTATTTTTCCCACAAGGCACATATGTGAGTGGGCAGACAGAGTGGATGCTGTCAATCATGCCTGGTGCCTTTGCAATTCCGAGAAGTGTTTGTCTCTCACTGTCCAGCCTCCAATATCACAGATGTCCCCAGACAACTTAACTTCTCAATAATTCTCTTTCTAGTGCACTCAGAAACATTTCACCACAATTAGAATCATCCCTAAGGCCCATAACAGCCTTAAAACTTAAAAACTTTTGAGATTACTCATTTTGTATGAATGTACCTTTTACTAGCCAATTATGAATCCTGTAAAAAGCCTGCAAAACAAAGGATTGCTGGCACAGAATTTCATGTTGTTTGTTTCTTTATTCCAAAGCAAATGCTATATTAATCAAGGGATTTTTGGTTTTTTTAATTATTATTTGGGCCATTAATAATCTGTTGCTCTTATTTTCAAAAAAATCCCTTTTCAATTAAAAGACAGTGAATACCACTGAAAGCTAACATATCTATTAAATGTTTATGCAACAGTGTGAACTATAAAGACTACCACAAACAAAGGCCTTTTAAGCAACAGGAGCGGTGTGAAAACTCTCTTCAATGTTTTAACTGTGAGGAACCATTTTTCTTTAGAATACATCAGTGAATGAAGGCTAAGGTCATGAAATCCAGCCTCAGGTCTTTGGTGACTTGTGAATGTTTTTCTCTTGTCAGTTCTAGAAGAGAACGAGGAAAGGAAGATAAAAAGAGGCTTGAAATAATCCCTTTGCAAGACATTTGGAGGAGCTGAGGTAGCATCCTTCTTGCCAGCTAGCAAGTTGGCTTACTGATTCAGGGCTACTGTTGGAAAACACGAGGTTCTGGAATCACAGATAAGAAATCACATATGACTAACAACAATGAAAATAGCTGGAAAATAAGGACTTTGGAGGCTGGTTACCTATCACCAGTCCTCAATTGACAAGAACATGATACAGTGACCCTTACACACATAGTTGGTTGTGTCTGAAGACAGGAACCATGAATAGATAAGTCGACTATTTTATAATGGTCAGTTGACATGCCTACGCTTTGCTTTTGAGTACCTGCTAAGCCTTTTCAGCACACAAATATTCTTGCAACTATTGTCTACTACAGCATGAAAATTGAATTTACAAGACACTCTCCTCTCTAGGAAACCACACAAAGCAGTTTCTCCCATGACGCTTACTCTTCTTTTCTCACATCCATCAGCTGATGATTCTTACAGCATATGGACTGAAACCTAACATTGGGCTTGTTCAGTATAATCAAGACTCTGCTAAAAGGACTCAAAAAAAAAAAAAAAAAGCCAGAAGAGGCAAATTTGCAGTGTCACCATCCACAACAGTCATCTACAGCTTTGTGGCTATGACTAATTGGATGTGCACTAACAATAATATTCATAAATTTCCTGACTTTTAGAGAACATATTTATTTTTAATACTAAGCTATTTCATAGTAATTATTTTACATTCTTGGGAAGACTGGAGACCATAAATGGCATCTTGTACCTATTTATCTATTTTGTGTTTTATGGATAATGAAAACAAGACTTTAGGAGGAAAAGATATGATTGGTTCAAGATAAAACAACCATTTACTCAATCCTTGATTCCAGGCTATGATTGAGAAGAAAATGCCTTTCAGCTAGTGAAGCAAGGCTCTCAGAGTTCCTACTGTGTCCACTGCATGTGGGGACCAGAAAAGACAAGCCACACATGTTTGTCCTAAACCAATTGGCAAGTAAGTCAATGCTAACTAAATTATCAAGTAATTTGAGAGAACACTATGGTTGCATTCCATTAAATAAAGAAAGCTATAAATCAGCCAGTGGAGAAAAAAGTAAAGGAAAAATTACTTACATCGGTTGTGAGCATGGAACAAACTAAGTCTCAGTTCACCAAGAGAAGCTGCTGAAAAGCTAAAGTCTATGTTGTAATGGAGAGAAAATTCATACAGGAAAATGAGGATGAGAAAGACTGTGAAAGGCAGGGAAGGCTTGCTTACTCCTGAGAATACTAGCCTTATCCGTAAGCATGACAGAACCCGCTCTCTGGAAACCAAGTCATGTTAATCTTTTTCACACTACTGTGCTCCATATCAACACAAAGTATGCTTCTAATTTAGAATGAGTGTGTCTGTTTTTATTGCTGTAACTTCAGACTTATATTCAAATGTATATTCTTAGTTGCCAGTAAATTAATTTATCTGAAATCTTTTTTTCCTTTTAATTATTTTATTAGATATTTTCTTCATTTACATTTCAAATGCTATCCCGAATGTCCCCTACACCCTCCCCCTATCCTGCTCTCCTGCCCACCCACTCCTACTTCTTGGCCTTGGCATTCCCCTGTACTGGGTCATATAAAGTCTGCAAGACCACGGGGCTTCTCTTCCCAATGATGGCTGAATACGCCATCTTCTGCTACATATGCAGCTAGAGACAAGAGCTCTGGGGGTACTGGTTAGTTCATATTGTTGTTCCACCTATAGGGTTGCAGCCCCCTTCAGCTCTTTGGGTACTTTCTCTAGCTCCTCCATTGGGGACCCTGTGTTCCATCCAATAGCTGACTGTGTGCATCCACTTCTGTGTTTGTCAGGCACTGGCATAGCTTCACAAGAGGCCACTATATTATTCTTATAGCCTCATATCTAAGTGTGCAAGACACCAAGTAATTACCTATTTTTTAAATGAACATATAATACCTTGAGACTTTATTAAATAAACCTGGTGTTATGTCTCTCCTTCCTCTTCCTGGTGTGATATCCCCTCCCTCTGCTTCCCAAGTAGATTTCTCATCTCCGTTTGTCAATTATTCTTTCCTTCATATCACCTGTGTCCTCCTGGCCCCTTTTAGCCTCCCCCGTTGTCTCTTTATAGTTCGTTGTTTCTACAGTTACTCAATATTATATGTTCAAACCTGAAGATCTGGAGATGGGGCCCACAGATGAGAGAGAGCATCTAGCATTTGTCTCTCTGGGTCTGCATTACTTGTCCAAGATAATCTTTTCAAGATCCTATTTGCTGGCAAACTTCATGATTGCATTTTTCTTGCAGCTAAATTTCATATGGTGTATTTGCCATATTTTCATTGTTAGTTAAAATGCATATAGGTTCTCCCCATTTTCTGCCTGTTGTGAATAGACTGACAGCGAACTTGTAGGAGTAAGTTTCTGTGGAGCAGCCTACGCAGAGGAATAGTGATTCCAGGTCATATGATAGATTTAACTTTAGCCACTTGAGTATTTTAAATGTTATGCTTATACCCATGGATAAATGTCATTCTCCCCCCTTATCAAAGAAGCTTGTCTTTATAGCAGATAGAGACCATAACCGACAATCACAACTGGAAACAGAGATATAGACCAGAGAAAGCCCAGACACAATGGGCACATCTTCAACATAACTCTTACACCGAAGGCTCAGGGAACATCATGGAAAGAAATGCAGAAGATTCTAATCAAGAGGTCTAGGAAGTCTGCTGTGAAACTGTCTCCTAGAAATTCTACCTAAGCAAGACCTTAACAATGACATTTTTTTTTCTTGGTGGGGATATTTTTTATTATATTTTTTAATTTACTTTTCAAATGTTATCCCCTTTTCTAGTTTCCCCTCTGAAAATCCCCTATCCTCTCCCCCTCCCCCCTGCTCCCAAACATACCTACTCCCACTTCCTGGCGCAGGCATTCCCCTATACTGGGGCATAGAACCTCACAGTATCAAGGTCCTCTCCTCTCAATGATGACTGACTAGGCCATCCTAAGCTACATATGCATCTAGAGTCATATGCCAGCAAGAGCTTGCTGACAGGACCCTGATATAGCTGTCTCCTGAGAGGCTCTGCCAGTGCCTGACAAATACAGAAGTGAATGCTCACAGTCATCCATTTGTTGGAACACAGAGTCCCCAATGAAGGAGCTAGAGAAAGTACCATAGGAGCTGAAGGAGGAACAGTAACCAGTAACTAACCAGTAACCCCGAACTCCCTGAGACTAAATGACAATTTTAAAAGTCACACTAACATGGTAAGGGGGAAATCCCAAGAGAAAGTCTCAGGAATCCTAACACTAATCAAAGAAACACAAGTAGGTAACTATCAAGGAGAGAGAGAAGGAGAGAGAGAGACAGAGAATTAGCCTGTCCCAGGAACAAAGACCCTAACTGGTTATCTAAATCAAAGTGATCAGTCTTAAAATCATGTATACACAAGTAACAAAAAGAGCAAGTAGATAGATAGATTAGCTATATAGATAGATATGTTTCTGTGTGTGTCAATAATAAAGAAAAAAAAGGCCATCAGTTTGCTAGAAATAAAATGGGGCCACATTAGAAGAGGACCGGAGAAAGGAGATGAAAGGGGGTTTAGAGGAGAATTGAGGAGGGATAAAGATGTAATTATATTTCGATTAAAATGTATTAAGTTTTAAAATGTAAAAGTAAAAAAAAAACACATGATAGTCATATTTGAGATTGGTTTTGCTCTCTGTGTGAGCACACGTGCACATACAGCTTTACCAGGCTTGATATCCCTGAAATCCATCACTGATGACATGCCCAGTTTCCTAATACCATAGAATGTTGATGTTGGCAATGTCCTACAGGTAAAAAAAAAAAAAAAAAAGAAAATGTCTCTTTGGGTCTCACATTCCATCTGTTAAAGAAGAATGCTCATTGTAGAATGGTCAACAATGCCAGGGTATAAGGAGTAGGGCAGACACTCAGCATGTTTGTCCTGTGAGCAGAGTAACTGATCCCACCCCCAACACCTCCACTCACTGGTGACAGTGGCCTAAGATAAGCAACTCAGCTGCTCTATGCTCTGGGCCTCTGTTGCTCCTTTCTACTGGACATGGTTTTCCTGAGGTTAAAATGAATTAACATACAAACAATTCTTATAAGACGATCAAACTAATATTTACCCTTATGCAAATATGGCATATTCACATAGATGGCAGGAGGGTAGATTGATTACCATCATATCTGCCGTCTTCTGCTGACCCCACCTATGTAATGCTTTCCACATTAACTAGATAAAACAATTTAGTTAGCTCCTTTGCATTCCTAAAATTGTCCTTTGTTCTGTACTATTTTTAGCAATACACCTTTGGCTTGGCAATATCCTTATCTAATATTTAGGCTATAGATTTTTATGGCATGAAGGAAACAAACAAAAGAAAAAAACAAAACAAAAACAAATAACCTTATTTAGTTATTAAATGTGTGTGTATATACATACACACACACACATATATATATATTACATATATATATATATATTCTATTAAAGAGATTGGTACATAGTATATCTCACAAAATATAAATTCATTAATAATTTAGAATTAATTCAGTATTATAGAATTTATGTGATAAGATAGCATTATGTGTTTCTCTTTATTTTTCTCACAATGCTCTGTTCTGTAAGTGTGAAGGGTAGGAGCATACCTAACTTTGCCCTTCTTTCCATTCTCAGTGCCATAAAAAATATTATGGAATCAACCATTACCCTTGACAATTAGCTTATTTATGCCACCACTACAGGATGAAATGCAGTGTGGGTAATGAGAAATATTCAAACTGAAAAGAAAATTAGTTCATTATGATATTATGATTTTATTGTATCAGCTCATTTCCTGGAAAAAGAATGTGTTTTGTCTCCAGAATAGTAAATATTCTATCAAATTATACACACTAAGTCAAGACCACTTATTATTCTCTAACAGGAAACACACACACATACACACACACAATGGGGTGGGGAGAGAGAGAGTATTCAATGAGATAAAGGAGAAATGTGGTGTTTATATAATATAAATTTATAGTATCTAAATCTATATGATATATATATATATATATATATATATATAACTTAGTATGATTAATATAAAAAGTTGGGAAGTCAAGAAAAAAGTAGTACAAAACGTAATAAAAACAGAAAATCAAAGCATATGTGGAAAACATAACCCTAAATATGTTGCATCAACCCAGGAAAAGTAATTACTTAAATGTACAATTGAAATGATAAGGTCATTGGGATGGATTAATGAATCAAACTCAACTAAACATTGTTTACAAGAGAAACAAATTGAATTTAAGAATATAAAACCTTAAAAAATACCAAAGTCAAAGAAGACAAAATGAAAAGTGATCCAGCTGTTTCAATATCTGCTGTGATAGACATTCAGACAATATACATTATGAGAGATATGAAAGATTGCTTAGGGTAAGTATATTACTGATTCATCAAGAAAATATGATAATTCCAAGAGCTGCATATTTAATTTAAGCAATATAAAAATTAAACCTGGCAGAACTGAAAGGAGAAAAGCAGAAGACTGCAGACATGGGGAAAGGTTTTTTTATTAGATATTTTCTTCATTTACATTTCAAATGCTATCCCTAAAGCCTCCTAGACCCTCCCCCCTGCCCTGCTCCCCAACCCACCCACTCCTGCTTCCTGGGGAAAGTTTTTAATTCATTTCTTTTAAAACTTAATCGAACTGGCAGAAAACAGTGCGTTCAGAAAGAGCTGAGTATCATTCCAAAATGAAGCCTCATCAATACAGGCAAGTCATCAGAAGGGCAAAGGCAATGCCACCCACCAGAACAGAACACATGTTCTTGTCAGTATGTTTTCAACCTTTGCCAAAATTAGTATTGTCTTTTGGATATAAAAGAGTTTCAACAAAATTCAAAGGACTAAAATAAAAAGCTGTAATATCCTCTCATGCAGTGTAATTAAGCTAGAAATCAATAATAAAAAAAAATAAGTAGATGTTCCCAAATGCTTTTAAATTAAACAAGACAACTCAAAATAGCTTCTGGGTCAAAGTAATCAAAACAGAAATTAGAAGGTATTTTGAAGTAAATAAATTAGGTTGACATGTCAAAAATTTGGAACCTGCTATACCTGCAGGTAACTCTGCATTTGTTTACATGTTTAAAAAATCACTCAATTCTCCCCAGAAATCAAAGGAAAGCATGGGTCATAGTAAGTGATTGTGGTTCAGAATAGATGGATATAACTGGTTGGCTAAGAGAAACTTCATACCTTTGATATCTGTTTGTTATATAATTGTTGCAAGTATTATCTCCCATGTAGCAGCATCTTGATTTAAATTTATGTATGCATAAACAACCATCTAAATGCACACACATGGAGAGAGAGGACTAAGACTGGGGAAGAGGACATCTGAGGTAGAGGGGGGGGAAGGGAGAACAAAAGATGGCAGTTAACATAAAATACAGGATGCCCATGCTATATTCCACAGACCCAAGGAGTATGGACAGGAAGAAGGGCATATGCAAGGATGCTTGAGTCTCTCTGGGGGAAATGGGATGGTCATGTAAGGGAGATGGACGAGGGAACTGGGTGGGAGAGGGAATCAGGAGGGCTGGGATTAAGGTGTGGGGAGGGACAGGGGATGGCCATGAGAATAAATAGAAATCTGCAACTGACAAGGGCCAGTAGGGAGCATCTCCAGGAAGAGACAGAGACCTGGGATTGGAGAGGTGCCTAAGAGACAATGGGGAGGTGGAGTTGTCTTTGGCTGTGACTTAGCATTGAGGGTATGTAGCTTAAGGAGGCTGCCTCCTGTGGCCAAGCAGGAACCTCAGTGGAGCGATAAAGACACCAACCTACGAACAAAACTTTAGACCATAAAAGAAAAAAAAATAGCCTGTCTACAAGAATGCAGGCACTGGGGATGAAGCAGAGAGTGAGGGAATGGCCAACCAACAGTCTGCCCAACATGAGACCCATCCCATGGACAAGCACCAATCCCTAACACTATTTTTTAAGTATATTTTTTTTATTTTGAGGCAAAGCCTGACTGTGCTGACCAGACAAAGTTGTACTTATGATCCTTCTGCCTCAGCCTCTTGAATAATTAGGATTACAGGCTAAGAGGCACAAGTCTTTAATCCATGACACTATTAGTGATACTCTGTTATGCTTACAGACAAGAGTCTAGCATGGCTGTCCTCTGAAAGGCTCTACACAACAGCTGACTTACACAGTTGCAATCACCTAGAGACAAACAGTAGATGAAGCTTGAGAACGCTTATAGGAGGAAGGATTACAGCCATAAAGGGATAGGAACTCGACAAAGTGCCAACATAATCAACTAACCCAGACCCTTGGGGTTCACAGAGACCATACCTACAACCAAAGAAAAAACATGGGCTGGACCTAGGCCTCCCTGTGCATATGTAGCAGATGTATAGCTTGGTCTTCTTGTGGGTCCTGAATAACTGGAATGGGGGCTATCCCAAATGTTGTTACTTGTATGTGTGATATATTTTTCTATCTGGGCTGCTGCCTGGTGCTTCCTCCATGGAAGGGGAAGTACCTAGCCTCACAGAGACTTGAAGTGCTATGGTAGGGAGATACTCAGGGGGTCCCCACTGGCTCAGAGGAGAAAGGGAGGGGGAGAGGGAAAGGGTTGTAAGAGGGGATGATGGGGAGGAGGGACAGTAGTGATCAGGGTGCAAAGTGAATAAGTAAAACTTTTTTTAAAAATGGAAAAAAAGAGAATGTAATCATATCTAAATTTGATGGTATTTCAAAACATGTATGCTTGAGTCAATAAACCATTGATGTCTTTTTAAGAAAAAAGAACAGAGGATAACCATATGTGTTGATATGTGTGTGTGAAAATATCACAGTGAAGCACTTCACTTCACCAAAAAAGTTAGTCAGTTTTAAAATAAAAGTAACACTAGCAAAAAAAAAAAAGTTGATAAAGTATCATCATCTATCTTATAAAGTCAGAAAACAATGGTAAATTATACGCAAATAACAAGTGGCATGAAATAAAAATATGAGAAAAAATAGTAAGATATAAAATATAGAGAGAAACTGTATGTGTCCATGTGTTAGTCTTTGGATGAGTATTGAAACAAAATGAAATCGGAGCTAGGAGTGCTTCTGTAGCTTCTAATGAAAGGATAAAAACATGAGTAGAAATATCTCACATGTGTGTGTCTTGGAAGGCTCAGAAGTGACAAGAAGCTAATTATCTTCAATTTTATCAATAAAATCTGTATTAGTCTAGCAGGAATATTTTATATCAGCAGAAATGACAAGACAATTTAAAATTTTTATGAAAAAAGGAACTAGAAACCTCATATTTGGGAAAATAAAACCAAATATCTAGTATAAGTCAATAAAGACCCAGCTTAATAAACTAGGCAGAAAACTAGAACACACACTTTGCAAAGTACATTGTATAAATTGTAGTGAGTACTATAAAGGCTAATTGCCATTTTTCATTAAGGAAATCTATATTAAAATTACAGGAGGTACTAACATCAGTAGTTGCATCAAACATTTTATTTTCAAATCCTGGAATATACACAGCAGTAGAACAAATATGGGCAAATATCAATATTGGTGTGTATAAACATATCCCCCATAATATATGAATATATCAAGATCTTGATCAAGTGAAATAGAACAGATGAGAAGGACAAAAAGACTCTAGGCTGATATATCACAGAAAATAATTATAAGAAAATGTACATGGGTGGTAGATTGTTTTTGTTTGAAATAGGGTGTTCAGAAACATATACCCAGGTCAGAACCCAGTAAGCTACAAATTTATGAACTAGATTACAATGTGTCCAAATCCTAATGACTGTTGTTCAGAAACTGAAAAATACTAAGCACTACCCAGGATGTAAAACAACTAACATTCTCATTCAATGCTGCTCAAATTCCAAATTTGCAAACTTCTTTAAAGCAATATAACTGTAGTACTTACTCAAGATTGACACGTTTCTCCCTTACAATACAGCACCAGCGTTCCCAGATGCATGCCTGCAAGAAACCTCTGCAGTTGGGTTTGAATGTGTGTAAGAATATGTGAGCACTCTACCTAATCGCTCACACTTTCCTCTACAGTAAATAAATTGCAACAGATTTGTGAAATTGGAAAATAGCCAATGTGAATAAAAACTGCAATACACAACATGAACAAATTTCAAAAAAAATTGTAATATTGGCTGCAAGGTGTCCTTTCTGCAAATATCAGAAATGATCCTTAGTAAGCAAAAGTGATGTAAATCAAGGAAATGGTAAACTATGGGAAGGAAGGGTGCTGTGAGGTGACATGTGCCTAGTTTCTAGGTTGCTGGAACTGATCCTTTTTCTTACATTATGAAAATGGTAACTTCAGTGTGTTCATTTAAAAAAATATTTCCATTGCAAACTTATTTTGGCGCACTCTTCTTCATGTGCCTAATTTTTCAATAAAAGTTTATACTTATATATATGTGTGTGTCTGTGTGTGTGTGTGTGTCTGTATAGCTGAAAGAGAGAGGAGGCGTATTAAGAGATTTATCAGTATTGAAACAGGCTTTACAAATATAGTGAGGAGAGAAGAAGGATAATTCTCCAATACAATATGCCGTTCCTGGAGAACATGCAATCCATCAGGTCTGAAAGAGCTAATAATTAAAGTCATTGAGAATTACACAGGGAGTGTTGTGAAGGCTGGAATTGTAGTCAGTGCAATAAGACCTTTTTTATTAAACAGCTATGGAAATATTTTGGGATCAGATGTTAAATAACCTCATAGATACAAACATGTTGAAACAAAGTTTGCGAAAAATGAAAAGAAAACTACTTTTTAATAATAAACAATATCCCTGCTCAAACAGATTCAGTAGAAAGTTATTATCTTTTTTTTTTTCCTCCTTGGCTAAAAAGTTTTTCTTTCTAGTAGTGAGAATTATGGGACATAGAAAAGTTAAATCGATAGACCAGCTGATAGTGTTATAAGTGAGGCGAGTAAGGCTTAAGAGAGGGTGAGCGTGAACTACAGGACACACTCATGGCCAGAGTATTCAGATCCCAACTTTGGATCAAGACACTAGATCTTATCAAGGAACCTAGAAATGACTAAACCTAATAGACATGATTCAGTTAACAAAACTGATATAGAATACTGACCATCTCATTAGTGAATGAGAAAGAAAATTTCTAAGCACATTGGAACACCTAGACTATATAATCGCCTGGAATGGTAAATTTTCATTGTTAGCTTGGTGGATTCTGAAGCTAGGATGTGCCTGGAATACAGAGAGGCTGGCATGAGTGAGAAGGCTCAAGATAGCACTGGTTGATTTTATGAATACATAGCAATGGGAAAAAATGAGAAATCGAGCTGAGCACCAGAATTCATTTCTTCTTGACTTTTGACCATGGACACAGTGTGACCAGCTGACCGATGCCTACAGACATATTATCCCTATCATTATGGACTGTATCTCTTCTTAAACACTAAACTCAAATAAACCTTCCTCTTGAAGTTTCTGTTTGTTTGTTTGTTTGTTTGTTTTATTTGTTTGTTTGTTTGGTTGGTTGGTTGGTTGGTTGGTTTGTTTGGTTTAGTTTGGTTTGGTTTAGTTTGGTTTGGGTTTTCTGTGTATTCTGTCACACCAATGGGAAAAGTCCTAAATACATTGCCTATGTAAGAAAGAGAAAGGATGGAAACAGGCAACCTTGGGAGGTAGGAGGTGGGGACACACTCTAGAGATTCTCAGGACTCAATGGGAGGGACCTTAGATGAAATGTCTTACAGTGGGGAAAGGGAACTTGTAGAGCCTACCTCCAGTAAAAAGACAGGGCATCAAGTGGAGGGATGGGGTAGCCATCCCAGAGTCAAACACTCCGACCCAGAATTGCTCCTGGCTGAAAGAATTGCAGGAACAAAAATGGAGAAGAGACTGAGAAAAAGGAGGTCCAGTGACAGGGAACAAATTGGGATCTAGCTCAGGGGGAGGTCCTAAGGGCCTGGACACTATTGCTGATGCTATAGTTTGCTTACAAACAGGAGCCTATCATGACTGCCCTCTGAAAGGTTCAACAAGCAGCCGAAAGAGTCAGGTGCAGACATTTACACCCAACCAAATGACAGAAGCTGATGACCCCTATGGTTGAATTAGGGAAAGGCTGGAAGAAGCTGAGGAGGATGGTGACCCTAGAGGAAGTCCAGCAGTCTCAACTAACCTGGACCGCCAAGATCTCTCAGGCACTGAGCCACCAACTAGGCCGCATATACCAGCTGATATGAGGCCCCCAACACATATACAGCAGAAGACTGCCAGGTCTGGACTTAATCAGAAAAGATGCACCTAACCCTTCAGAGACTTGGGGCCCCAGGTAGTGGGAAAGTCTGGTTGGGTCAGAGGGCGTGCTCTTGGAGACTGGGGGAGGGAGGAGGTGTGGGGTGTGGAAGAGTCAGTATGAACCTGGAGGGGGAAAAGTCTGGACTATAAAAAAATTAAAGAATGAAAAACAAAGATAAAAACTCAAGATAGGTTCAGAGTTTGACAAGACAAGAAAATTAGCATTTTTACAACAATGGCATCAGACTTTGAATGTCAAATCTTTCTATGTTCACCAGGTTGTTGCACACACATAGCTATGGAACTAGACACCCTAAAGACTCCTTCAGCTTTAGATAATAAATTAGGATGTAGATAATTCTGAGACTTTCTAAATGTTATAACTGTAATGCGGGGTTGTGTTTCTTGGTTCATACAACTCCCTGTACTAGTAATAACAAAATCCATCAAGGCTTTATAAAATAAGAATTTCAGCAGTTGAATTCTTTGAACAATTTCTAAGTTATCTGGGTGTTATAATCTAATTTAAGTCAACTAAACACAGAACTCCACTCAAAAGGAGAAATGTGATATAGAGAACCTCTGTTTAATAAAATACATTTTGGGCTGGTGAGATGGCTCCGTGGGTAAGAGCACCGGACTGCTCTTCCGAAGGTCCGGAGTTCAAATCCCAGCAACCACATGGTGGCTCATAACCATCCGTAACAAGATCTAATTCCCTCTTCTGGAGTGTCTGAAGACAGCTACAGTGTACTTACATATAATAAATAAATAAATCTTAAAAAAAATAAAAAAAATAAAATAAAATGCATTTTGTGTATATGAGTCTTTTTCCTGCATGTATCTATGTATAGTAGGAACAAATACATGTGTGAAACCCTGGTGCATCAAATCTCTTCTAACTGAAGTAATAGACAACTGTGAATCACCATGTGAGTCCTGGGAACTTAGCCCAGGTCCTGTAAAAGAGAAGCAAGGGCTTTTAACCACTAAGCTGGCTCTCCAGCCTCAAATCGGCAATTTTTAATATATTGGCAAAACCAGACATTTATATGCTATGATAATTAAATACCTGTTTTAAAATAATACAAACTTGCCAGACTGTGGTGGCACATACCTTTAATTCCAACCCCTGGAAGGCAGAGGTAAGCAAATCACTGAGTTTATGGATAGCCTGGAACTTTCTACAGAGTGAGTTCCAGGGCAGCCCCGTCTACACTGCGAAACCCTGTCTCAATACCCAACCCCATAGAATAATATCAATGATACAAACTAATAAAGTTATTCCTGGAGAAGCAAATGTATAATCAATATCGGTATCAAAGAGTGTTCGTTTGCTGACTTGAAGTCACAGAGCCTCTACAAAGAGACTACACACCTCTTTCAAACAGGTAGGAGACTCAACTCTCATTTAATTTCTAATGAGCTCTCTCAGTCCAAGCTTTGGAATCAGTGGTTGTATTTTATCTTAGAAACTGATTTGAAGCCAACAAGGGTATGAAACCTAATTAAATATATAGTCAGCAATCACTTCTAAAAACATCTACAAGCCAATAAAATCTACGGAGTAACAGAGAAGATATCCACTCTGTTCAATTCTCCCAGAAAAGTGGTCACTAAATCACTGAATCATGCTGATTATGGCTGTCTAATGGCAAGTATTTGAATATTTATGTCCTTCAGAGTAAATGATTGTTTGACATTACCCAATGGACACTTTTTACATTCTAAATATTGTAGGATCATGCAAATATCACTGGGCACCAGGGAGCACTGTGGAATAAAAGTGTCAATTTTATTTAAAATCTAGGCATTGGTAAGAAGTTGGGCAGGGTGTTTCCAGTACATCTCCAGAAGAAACCATTTGCATAGACTGCAAAGAGATCCTATGAATGGAGCCCCAGAAACTGTTCAATGTGCCAATCTTAAAATAAGAACTAAATGAGAAAGATATATTCCACAAAGATTGGTATACGGCCACATTATGAAAATAAAAAAATAATTTAAAAGAATAATTTTATTAATTGTCTAATGCCAGAATTAATGCTTCCAACAGTATTTAGACCTTCACATAACACCAGCCACATGGCATGTAGGCACTGAACTAGGGAAAGATGTCACATGATCATTATCCTAACTGATAGACTCTTTTGTTTCAATTGAGGTTTCCAAAAAAAACAATAGCTTTTAGGTTTCTGAAATGTCTTTGTTATTCCTTCCATCCATATTTATAACCTCAATAGCCATATTGTATTATTTATATTTCTTCCCAAATGTTTTCAGCGCCTTCTAATTTACTGTCACTGAGCATGGCATTATTGTACTTTTCTGCCCCGCTTTCCCTTCATTAATGAAGACATTACTTAAAAAAAAAAAAAACTACCCTTGTTAAGCACGTTTCTACAACTTCAAATTATATAAAGCTTACAATATGAGTAATTTGAAGACATTGCCACATATTATTACTCTTTGCTTACCATCTTTTAGCTCATTCTTAGCTCTGAGGCTGAATTATTTTCTGGTTTGATTTGAATCAGTGTTATCAGTACAAACTCATTAATGTATTAATTACAGTGAGAGGAGACTATAGGATAAGTAACATGTTTAATTCTCTCCATTTATCTCTGAATAAAAAAATGTTATTTATGTTGTTCGTCCAAACAGGTCTGTGAGTGTGTGTGTGTGTGTGTGTGTGTGTGTGTGTGTGTGATATTAGTGCATGTGTGGTATATGTGATGTTAGTGTGTGAGTCTGCGTGTGTGTCTGTGTGTCCATAATATTTTTCCTGACATGGGGTGTCCTGAAGCCAGTGTTGAGGATGAGTTAGAATCTACAATTCCTCAAGCTGGGTTTCATGAACATGTTTAGAGTCATAGACTGAGTCACTTCCCTGGACTTCAAAACAGATTGGGAAAAGTAACCCAGAAAATAAAATGTGAATTATTTCATATAGGTAAATGGTACTCACATTGCATGCCCAACAAAAAGGACACCTTCCTTGTGTCAAAACTGACATCAGTGGAAATAAGTTGATCAAGCTGAAGGAAGCATTCACTCTGAAGTCTTCCATCATCTATCATGTTCTGGAAGAAACCTCAGTTTACTCCTACAATGAATGTCAGACAAGTATTACATCACATAGAAGACACAACAAAACTCTTAAAGTTATACCTTACCTCAGACTGGTTTTCCACAGCAGGCTAACAGGAAGCCACACTAGTCATGGTCTCCTTATGTGTGCCTTGAAATCATCTAGTCAACATCTGGTTATATTTCTTATGCCTCCCCATTGCCACAACAGTCTCTGATATCATAACATTTTTAAGGCAACACCACCTTAAAGGTAGCATGTTTCCAGCAAGCGAAAATGCTTCAAGAGTCAAATTTATCACGGTGAACAGTTACCAAAGGAAGACAAGTCCTAGGGGTCCTGATGCAGACCTCACACTGTGGGTCCTACTTGCTAAAGGACTAGAGGGAGATGAAAACATTATGGGGAGGATACAAATTATCTAAGGGGCTATTAAATAGAGTCATTTCATGTGTGCAATTGTGAGGTGATCAGACTATCTAGAAATGGGAATACATTCCAGAAGAGAGACAAGTGAGAGGTGAATATTTGGAGTAAAACTATGAAGCAGTACGACTGCTACTCATAAAAACACAAGCCAGAAGAAGGAAGGTTTGTTATCCATGGAGGAAAATGATAAAAATGGATGTTTGTGGTGGGGGGAGGGGGGGTTGTTGTCTCTGTGACAAAGAAAGCTTGGAACCGGGAGAAACTCCAGAACATTCTAACTAGTGCAGCTCAAATCGAAACAAACAGACACTGTCATTCATTTGGGATTTATTCCACTGTGTAATGCTCAAAGAATCCTTTCAGAAATGGGATAATAATGAGAAAATAATGGGAAAATTGAAATATATTATAAAAGCTTAAGAAACACACACAGATTTTTCAGCACTGTAATGTTAGTGCAGTTGCAATGTATTGATTCGTCATTCAAACAAAATTAAGCTTTGAAATCAACTGCATATGGATTCAGACATTTGAAAATGATACATTTCTCCACAACATAACAGATGTCCGAACTATATCTAGGAGTGATGGGAAAATGTATGAGAAAATTATTCTACTTTTACTCTTAGCTAAATTAACCCTTCTTGTACCAATTGTGAATCTCCGGTTTTCATTCTTAGGGTTTACAATGGCTTTTTACATTGTTAATGTCTTTGGATTCTTACACCACCCCCATTTTATAGATAAAATAAGTGAAACCAAGCTGCTAAGTCCTTTGTCATACATATCAGTTGATTTTTAGAGGTAGAGCAGATTTTGGACATAAGATTTCATCCAATAGATTTAAAACTATTGATCTAAAGATATTAATTGTAAGTCCAGATGAAATTGAGAGACGTCCAAAAAAGACTCTTTTTTGAGGGCCTGAAGGGTGGCTCCATGGATAAGCCCAGGGTCTATGCAAGCAAAAAACCTGAGTTTGAATCTCCAACACCATTATCAAAGCCAAGCATGGCTGTGCATGCCTGAATCAGAACAGGGAGCAGATGGTCCTCAAGGGTGTAGTGACCAATGGCCCTCAAGGGTGTAGTGACCAGTCAGCCTAACCATATACAAACATCCAGTTTCAGGTGTGGGAAGATACCTCGTCTCAGGGCAATAAAGATTAAGAGATGAAATTACTTGATGTCTTCCAGCCTCTGCATATATGAAATTGGGAATGTGTGTTCTTATACACACATAAACACACACACACACACACATGCACATGCACACACACACATACATACATACAAAGAGATCAAGGTAAGTGGCTGAACTAATGGAGAACAAAGCAAAGAATAAAGTTTGAAAGTGAGCAGGGACTGAGTTGGGTTTGTCTGTTTGTTGGGTTGTTTTGTTTTTTTAATCAATTTCAGGCTATAGTTTATAAGTATGAATAGTAAAAATTCTTAGGAGTATAAAAGTGGGAGCATTGCCTTTATAATGTATTCAATCAGAACCGAGTTACTGTCAGAGTGAATAGACTGATCCAGCCCTCTGCTACAGTCAGAGGACTCTGGGGTAGCAGAGTTGTTGGCTCTTATCCCAGGTGGCTAGGGAAGCATGTCAACAAAGGACATAACACTGAGTGTTTAAGAACTCCACTGTGGCTATATGGGATGGACCAACCTTGCATAATATACTTGTTTGATATCTGTATCATCTAATGGATAATTTCTAATCTATGCCCTAAGCCAAAATATCAGGTTCAAGGCTTTATTAGCCCTTTCTCATGTGCTAAGAGATAACATAAATTTTTTTATGTCTTGGATCTATAATCATCCCTATAAAAGAAATGGTAATAGCCAGTCACAGAATTAGACTCCAGAGTACTCTATCACATGTATGTCTCTGTTTAACCTCTGTAAGAGAAAAGATTAATCAAATGGGCAAAGCTATTTTTTAGAACTCTGATATCTGTGTTCTGGTAAGTTTTTTACTTCTTTTTCTTATTTATTTTTTTTATTCATTCTTTTCTCAGACATTGTATCCTGACCACAGTTTTATTTCTGTCCTCTCCTCCCAATTTCTCCCTTGCCTACTTGCCATCCACACTTCCTTTGTCTCTCTTTAGAAAAGGGTGGGCCTCTCATAGCAACCAAATATGGCATATAGAGTTGCAGTATCTTCATATCAAGGTTGGATAAGGCAATCCAATAGGAGAACAGAGGTTCTACCAGGTAGCAAAAGAGTCTTAGATAGCCCCAGCTCCCACTGTCAGTAGGAACAGAAGAAGACCAATCTCCACAACTGTAGCATATGTGTAGAGGTCCCATGTGAGACCCATGCAGACTCACTGGTTGTTGGTTCAGTCTCTGAGCCCCTATGGACCAAGAGATGTTTGTTCTGTGGCTTTCCTTGTATCTTTTCCTTGTACCCCACTGGCTCCTACAATATTTCCTCTTCCTTTTCCACAAGATTCTCCAACCTCTGCCTAATGTTTGGCTGTGAGTCTCAGTAACTGTTTCCATCAGTTCTGTGAAGTCTCTCTGATGACAACTGGGCCAGATACCAATCTATAAGTACAGCAAAATATCATTAGGAATCATTTCTTTTACTTTTTTGTTATTGTTTGTTTGTTTGTTTGTTTTGTTTTGTTTTGTTTGCCAGTTATGTTTGGTTCTATCTTAGGTCTCTGGTCTCTCCAGCCATACTGAATCCTGAAACTCCCGGCAGTATCAGAAATGGGCTTCCTCTCGTGGCATATATCTCAAGCAGGACCAGTCATTGGTTGCCCACTCCCACAATTTCTGTGCCACCTTTACCCCAGCACATCCTGAAGGTAGGACAAATTGTAGGTCGAAGGTAGGATTTGTGGCTGGCTTGGTGTCTCAATTCCTCCACTGGAAATCTTGCCTGGTTACAGGAGATGGCCAATTCAGGATCTGTATATATTCCCCATTACTAGGAGTCTTAGCTAGGGTGACCCTCATAGACTTCTGGAAATTTCCACTGTACTGGGTTTCTAGCTTGTGCCCAAGATACCTCCAATTTCAGTTGTCTCTTCCATTATTCTCCTCCTCATACCTGATTGCTTCTATTCCCATCCCTATCTGCTCCCAGTATAGCCATCATGATGTCTATTCTTTTTTCCCATCCCCAGGAAGATTCATGCACCTCCCTCCCACCTTAAGCCCTCTTTTTTACCTGGCTTTTCTTGGTCTGTGAATTATAGCATACTTATTCTTTACAGGTAGTATCTATTTATAAGTGAGAACATAGCATTTTTGTCTTTCTGGGTCTGTTACCTCATTCAGAGATGACTTTTCCTACTTCTAACCATTAACCTACAAATTCATGATATATTTTTAACAGTTGAGTAATATTCCACTGTGTAAATGTATTACATTTTCTTTATCCATTCTTCAGTTGAGGAATATCTAGGTTATTTCCAAGTCCTGCCTATTAAAATAAAGCTGTTATGAACAGAGTTGTGCAAGTGTCTTTGTGGTAGGACAGAGTATCCTTTGTGTATATGACTAGTAGTGGTATATTTTGGTCTTGAGGTAGATCCCAATATTCTGTGAAACCACCAAATTGATATCCAAAGTAGCTAGGCAAGTTTGCACTCTCACCAGCCATGGAAGATTGTTCCCCTTGCTCCACATCCTCACCAGCATGAGCTGTCACTTGAGTCTTTTATTTTAGCCATTCTGACAGGTGTATGATAAATTCTCAATCATAAATCAAACGCACATTTTTTACTTCTTTATTCACAAGTCTGATTATGTATGTCATGAGATCACTCAAATTACATTGAAATTTAGAAAGAAGACCAAAGGAACAGAATGGTCTACATCAATATCTTTACCAACCTCCTTTCTCTTCTGGGTAAAGCTATCAATATAGTACATGGGATAAAGAACCTAATAGAATCAACTGGCACTTCTCCTGTCTAATTGTTCACAGGATACTATCTCACACCCAAACTCCCTCACTCTGGTATTACCTACTTCTCCATATTGGCAATATGCCACATACCACTGAATGGATTGTGTCCTGCCCAATGTACAGGTTTATAAAGAACATTCAAAATTTTACTATACCCGCCTTTGCTCCCAGAATCCTTGTTTCTTTTTTAGAAGCATGTAGAAGGACATCCTGAAAATCCAGCTATTAGAGTAAACTGGCCCTAGATCAGATAATGAATCTAAACGCAAGTTTTGATTTAAGCATATTTTATACGCAGATAAATCAAAAACAACTTACATGATTGGAATATATCCCCTACAAAATCTGGGTGCTTGACACCTGATGGCCAGTGTGATAGAGTTAAATAGTGAATGAATTCTATAAAAATAACTACTAGCCTATGGGGTGGTTTCTCTCCTGTATGTGGTAAAGGCCTCATATAAGAGACTTTATGTAGCATTTTACTCTCTTGTTTTTTCTGCCTCCTATCATGCAGAATTAGTCCCCATCTCTGAAGTAGGTCTGAGCCTGAATATGGAGACTAGCTCTCATCAGAAAACCAAAACATCAATATCTTTGGTTTTAGGTACCCAAGCTTCAAGAAAGATAAAAAATAAAATTATGCCCTTTATAAATGACCCAGCCTTTGGGTATTTTATGAAATAACACAAATCAACTAAGTTATGGCCATTGTGATCAAAGAGGAACAATACAGCAGGACTTACAAAGAAAGTCTCCATCTCAAACTATGTTACCTATAACATTTGGCCACCTGTATATATGGGCAATTATCTATATTGTGGATATGGTAAGAGGGAGTCAATGCATGTCCTCTTTGATACACCTCATCAGTTGCAATTTGCATCAATTCTCCTTGTTCACCACAGAATTATATAGGTTGAGAAGTAAGAAGAGGTACAAGAATACCTTGGTTTAATTAGCTTCTATTTGACTGGAAGAAGCCGTGAGCCAAGGGCAAGAGGTACCTAAATGAGAGTCAAGCAATCAATTGAGGGGAATCGACAAGACATGGAATTAAGTGAAAGACAGATTTCAAGACACTTGGGACAGTCTGACTTAATTGTAGGGGAAGGTAGTCACACATGATGCTAAAATCCAAAAGGCATAAAAAGATATGTTCGCTTTGTATTGCCTTGACTATCTAGACATGTGAACTCATGAAATAATTAGCACAAAACAATATGTGCCAAGCATTACTTCAGTTTTGAAAAAGTTCCATCTCTCACATTATACAGTGGAGGTCCTCCTATTATCACCCCATTTTGCAGAGTAGCATATTGAAGCATAAAGTCGTTGAATACATTTATCTAAGAATACCTCACCAATAAGTAAAAAAACTCCTATTTGTTTTCTGAGTACATTGACTTCCCTACTATTTAATATTATACCCCCAAATTAAGAAGCTTTTCCTCTGGGAATCGTGATATAACTATCAGTAATAGTGAGAGATGACTAAATGGGAGTCCTAAAAATCTACTACAGCAAAAAGCATAGAGTTTAGACTTAGCCACCATAGTGGTTGTTCCTCTACGGAGAAGCTGGCTGCTGATTCCATTCCCAAATGAAATCCCTAATCCATGGTTGGTTTTTGGCTTTTGGGTTTGAGGTTTTGGAGTGTTTTTATTTGTTTCAAGTTTTAGTTCACCTCAGCATGTATTCTAAGTTTCATTTACCATAATATGATTGCTTGATTCTCAGGATCATCAGATGTCACAAAAGAAGGTAGACTGGGAACAGTGGCTGGGTAGAAATAAGACCTGAGACTAAAAGGAAGGATCCTACACTCTTAAAAGATTTAAAAAACAAAAAAAGAAAAACAAAAACTTGGAACTGTGATACTCAGAATGAAGGAAGAAGCTGACATGTCTCTGTAAAACAGGGTAAGTTCTCTGAGCGCAAAAACAATAACATCTGGCTTCCAATGAAAAAGAAAGGGTACGGGTATGTGGTGGATTTCCATCATCAATATTCTTGCCAGTTTAAATACCACAGGTATAGTTAATGTACAGAATAATAATCAGTTCTTATTTCTCAGACTTTATAGACTGGGAAAGTGAAAGAGTTCAGAGAGAGAAAGTAAGTTGCCCATGGTCACATGGCGACGGAGAGACAGAGCCACGATATGGACTTCAGCATTAGAGTTCCATAGCCCATTCTTTAAACACTTCCATTTTGCCATTTTATGTAAATCTGGTGAGGGACATTCTGCCCTGTGAATGTCCCCAACACTTACTGAGCCTATTCCATCTGGGCATCTGCTTCGGGAGAACCTCACTTGCACATGTACAGACTACACCCTTCTCAGTGTCACAGACACACATTCTGCATCTCCTGTTCTTCAGCATTGTGCTGAATGAATTTCGTCAGAAGACAGGGAAAGACTCAGTCCTCAGCACAGAGTGATCTTGGCATAGCAAACCCTGGAATGAAACCCAGAAGTTCTGCTGTCAGTCAAAGTATTGTGAATCCAATTTTAGAAGAATACACAATAAGTAGAACATAGAGATGCTCTCTCTTTGGTGGAGGCTGTGGAGTTAGTCGAGCAGTCTACACCAGAAATTAAAGAACATGTCAGGTGCAGGTGGCTGACTAAAAGGGGACTGTTCAGAGAAACATGGAAAGTTAAACAAAAGCTTGCAGTTGAGCCTGTGGAAAGGTAATGGTCAGGACCCTGGTTGTGACTGGAACAATGAGTCAAGAAGGACAAGAGGAATTTCAAATCCAGGGATCATTTGCATGTCTGTTGTAGGCAGCTATCACACTGAAGCATCTTGAGAAAAGCTCATGCAGAGTATTTCTAAAAATATATTTGAAAGGTGAGAGGTTGTAAATAGAGATTCAGACATTTAAAGTGTATCGAGAATAGTACAAACAAGGAAGTCATAAATGTAAGCATATCAACTAAGTAGTGAAATGGGGATCTACCTGCCATAATGTAGGACTTATGCAAACAGTTGGACAGATGTAGAAAAGCTTCATATGCATGAGTACACCCAGGTGGTTTGAGCAATGGTGGGGCATGGGGATGTAGAACTGAGTAAAAGACAAAGGCTGGCCCTCCTAGGCAAGGAGAAAATGCTTTACATCAGGATTGAGATAAGTAGGGCAAGAAAAAGAAGGTAGTATATGTTCACTGAATACACATTTGATAAGACATTAAGGAAACAATATAAAAAAGAAAATGTCATATTAATTGCTATAAGGCATTTAAACTTGGGTAAGAGCACTTCCTATTTTTGCAGAGGATCCAGGTTTAGTTACCAGAACAGATATGGTAACTCCCAATCTCTGTGAACACAAGGAACACATGCTGGTGATGGACACACACATGCTGGTGATGGACACACATATATGCAGGCGAAACGTTCATGCTCATAAGCTAAATAATCTCAAAATAGATAGCGGGAAAAATCCTGGTATCAATTACTTGGTTTTCTGATTTTTTGATCATTTTGTTTTAAGATTTTTTTCATACTATTAAAGTTATTTTTATTTCAGGGAAAATTGAATATTTCAAAGCTAAATTAAGTTTTCAATTATAATATATGCCACTTCAGGGGACTGAGTATTCAAGCAAAAGCTGATTCCTAACTAGCCAGTCCCAGTCTGTTAAAAAAAAAAAAAAAAAAATTCAGTGATTGGAGCTGGTGAGATGGCTCAGGGGTGAGCAGACTTGATAATCTGAGTTCAGTCCCAAGGACCACACACACATAAATAAATAAATAAATAAATAAATAAATAAATAAATGTATTAAAATTAAAGTACTGAATAGTGCTTGAATATGCCTCATTTTCCTGCCAATTTAATAAAGAAGGTGAAAATGGGCATGAAATAAAACAAGAAAAACATTGTTGAGAGGAGTAAGGTAAACAAGGCTACTGGAAGCGCAGTTTTATTCAGTGCAAAAGCTCTGCTCTCTGCTCTCTGTTCTCCACTACTAGAACTAGCCCTGAAGAGTCACTCATTAAAAAAAAAAAAAAAAGCCTCATTCCATTCTTATCAGCCTCATAAGTTTGCACAGCCAGATAAGCAGACACACGCTCTGCTGCACTTTGTGAATATGATAGCTTTTGTTCAAGCATCACATTCAAATCCTAGCACTATGTCATTTACTCTTCCATATAGTCTCTCAGTCAATTTAAAAATATAACGTCAGAGATGTGCATAATAGCAAAGTAACCACTCCCAAAGACTGAAATTGTGTTTAAGACTAGAGTTCAGGAGGCATCCAAGTGCTCGGCTGATACCCACCACATAAGACACTTAGTGCATTCTAAGGATTGTTTAATCACCACGATACT
The DNA here is from genome assembly GCF_900095145.1 of Mus pahari. NCBI lineage: Eukaryota > Metazoa > Chordata > Mammalia > Rodentia > Muridae > Mus > Mus pahari. The sequence continues at coordinate 5,346,680 of NC_034596.1, read as the reverse complement.
ATTCACAAATAGATTGATTTATTTATTTTTTTTATATTCATCCTTTCTTTCCTCCCCACAACGGCATACAATGAATTCACAACCTCTTGTTAAGGAAGTTGGATGGTATTGACAAAGCAGAAAAGATACATTTTTACCTCATGGACTTTCCAGTAAAGTTCGAAATATGGGTTTTATGCTGTGGACCTATAAGTAGTGTTGAAGGGAAGATGGGAGGGCTGGCAATCACCACAGCTATACAGAACTATGCACTTACAGAGCAAATGGATCCTTGTAAAATGCCTTAAAAATAGCTTTATTCTTACAAGAGTTTTCCCTGTATGTACACTGTCAAATAACTGGTATGTCCTAGATACTAGAAAATGAGAGAAAACTAAGGATCGTTTCTGCTTTTGAAGTAAAAAAATATGACACAGGAAAGGAGAGAAGGCTCAGAGAGTAAATATGCTTGTCACCAAGGCTAATGACCTGAGCTTCATCCATCTAGAGGACTCACATGGTGGAAAGAAAGTTGTCACATGTTGTCCTCTGGGTTCTCCATGTACACGGTGGTCCAACCCCTATAAATAATGTAAGAAAAGAGATGACACATAAACAAGTACTTGGAGACTACGAAATCCACACAGAACAGGAGAGCAAATCTCATTCTGGATAACACAAAGGAAGGGGACGACTTCTTTTCTTTTTCTAAGTATGATCTTATTATTCAATATCATTGGTCCTTCTACAGAGCCTAGCTGGAGAACATTCTGTCTACCTTTTACCACCATGATCACAAAATTAAAGAAGACAGGGAAATGAACCAAGAGCACTATATTCAGAAAGGGCTTATTTCCAACCTTGTAATGCCCCAAAGTCTATTTCAGTGATTTCCTGGTTTTGACGGTATGCTTAGAATACAAGTCAGGACCTTCTTTTCTAAGCATAGTCAAAGACATTCTTTATCAGTTTTTGATTTGACTCTGACCAATTATGGACACTTAAAGTGATTAAAAGAAAGAATTTGTAAAGCTTATAATTATATTTATATTATGTTTGAAAAAAAAAAAAAAAAAAAAAAAAAGAAAGGTAAATTTGGATGAATCAAATGTGTCCTGTTTTAAAGTGCACATAGAAGTTGTTTCAGTAGGAAAACCCTTAGAGCAGGCACTCCAGTGATGGAAAATGTTTAATATTCATAGACCTTTCAAAGCAAGAGATACAGCTTTCCGAACTGCCACGCAGACCCACAAAAGAAAAACACTAGTCTTGGTCAAAAGGCAGAGGTAGACAGGGGAACACACAATCTTCAAAAGTGGTTCCCACTGGAGGGATGATTTTGGCAAATTAAGAAAGCCAAGCAGACTGGAGACTGGTGATCATGAGGTTTCAGACAGTGTGAGTGGTTCTTAGTCATCCAATTTACTTGATTGCTGACCCTAGAGTGACAGACAGAAGGAGACTGTGGGCTCAACCTGTGTGTGAAAGCCTGTTGAATGGGGACTTGAGACCCTGAGTTCTAGTTGATGGGTTTTTAAGCAAAAGGCAGACTTTCTGGTGCCTAGCTGTTTGCTATCATTAGAAATTAACTCTATGCAAGAGGGGTGGCTCCTACCAGTATCAGCAAGGTGTCAGGTGTCAAAGCATCAGGGTGACAACACGTGCTTAATAGGCTCTCACATATTCATAGCCACTGTTTCATTCAATTTTAGAGTGTCTGAGGGCTGAGAGGGGAGCAAACTTTCCTCTTTCACTCAGAAGTGATGTGGAAGCACTACTGTAGCAAAGTTGGAAAAAGACAATGTCACACAGTATCGGCTGTAATCTGAGGGCCTTAGCCTTGCAGGATTTCCAATCCAGCGTTATTCAAAACTCTAACACTATGTTTTAAAAATGCAAGAATAAAGCTCTTACTGCTTTCAAGGTACACATTCTTACCATTTACACTAGCTAAACACCCTAGGGTTTTAATCACCAGAAAGCTTATAGAAAAGGTGCAAAAACAATGGGCTTCTTCTCAGGTAGGGATTTGTGGGGGAGAAAAAAGTATACAAATAAGAACTGCAAAGACAAAACTCCAATTTCCCTAGTGACAACAAAAACAACCCTGCTGACAAGGCCCAGACACTCACCTGTTAAAAGGGCTTAGTGTGTCTGAAGGTGCATCACAAACAACACTGGCAGCCCAGTTTGGGTTCCCACTATGTGAGGTACAAGGTGGTATTTTTAATGCTAGGAACACTGCCAGCTGAGGAAAAAGCTGAAGAAAAGAGCAAGTGACAATTATTAAAGTAGTAGAGGATCTGACTAACTAAAAAGGCCCAAAAGGACTATGTTTTGTTCAGCTTATGTTAATATCGTTGAAAGTGTGAAAAGTGGAACTGTTCTTGGTTTCAAGATATTTGAAAGGTGCAAACATCAAAGGGGCATAATTAGAGCAACTGTTTAGAGGGAAAAAATTATAACAAATTCACGGTTGATAGTCAAACATTAATTTCTGGTTGACTATTGTTTCAAAATTATAAAGTCGATCTTAGAGAATATTGAACAATCCATTCCCATAAATTCTCATAACAAAGTGAGAGCTCCAAACCACCACCATTCTCAAGACCCACCCAACAAGCATCTGGTAGCCAAAAAATGAGAATAACCCTGAGATAGAAGATAATTCTCAGGCCAACCTACACTCAAACCCACCAGTATATTGAAGGCTATGCATGTCACATGCCAACAACCCCAGAAAGAAGATATATCTGGTCAACTGGTCTACCCATCCATAAAACAGCGATGTTTTTGTCAATGTCTTTAGCAAAGTTATATCTTATTCTAAGACATCCAGAATGAGACTTCACCACAAACCTTGGGAAATTCTGTTCCTTATGAGCTTTGATGTCATGTTTGTCCAGTGTCTTTTCAGACCCAGAGGTTCATCTTTATACACAGAGTTCTGAAGCACTTGTATCAAAGAAGGGAAATGGTGTAAAAAATAATCCCAGAGGCCGGGCGGTGGTGGCACATACCTTTAATCCCAGCACTCGGGAGGCAGCGGCAGGCAGATTTCTGAGTTCAAGGCCAGCCTGGTCTACAGAGTGAGTTCCAGGACAGCCAGGGCTACACAGAAAAACCCTGTTTCGAAAAAATCAAAAACAAAAACAAAAACAAACAAACAAAAATCCCAGAACTTAAAAGCCTATATAAAGATTATTACACAAAGAGCCTAAATCTGGGGAAGATAGATCACCAAGTGGTAGTCAAATCTCAGAAACAGGAAGAATTTGCCAAGTCCAAATCTAAGAGTTTCTGGGGTGGGGGGGAAGCAAAAAAACAAAACAAAACAAACTAACAAACAAACAAACAAAACAACTAACTTACTGCAACCCAATGTTCAACAAAATCTCTCTTCTAATTCCTTCAATTGATGTGAAAACAGAGGAGGTAATTAAAGACCACTTGTAAAGCACAGACACCATGACAAGAGGCATGTTTATGACAAGACTAAGAGGATTGAAAAACAAAGTCAGAGGCAAGCATGTCCCCAAATTCCATGTAAAAGATCCCCAGATGGTCAGAGCAGGCTCAGGAAAAGGCCTTGACCTTCTAGACAAGCAAACAAACAAACAAACAAATAAATAAATAAATAAATAAATAAATAAATAATAGGTAGATAGATAAATAGATAGGTAGATAGATAGATGGATAGATAGATAGATAGATAGATAGATAGATAGATAGATAGATAGATAGAGGTAGAGATAAAGATAGAAATAGAAATAGAGATGATAGAGATAGATAGAGATAGAGATAGAGATAGAGATAGAGATAGAGATAGAGATAGAGATAGAGATAGAGATAGAGATAGAGATAAAACAAAATATAGAAACCTTAGTAGAAGCACAAAATGAGATCTGGAACAATTTTAGTATTTGAGAAGTAGTAAGGACTTACAGGGTATAAAGGGTAAGTGCATCCCTAAGCAATGCTTGGACATGGATGAATCAGGTTATCTCTCTAGCATACAATCTGATTGTGTGTATTGATAGATTTTTAAAACATGTAATACGCTTTTTAACAAACACCAGACACATACTTCTTCATAACTCTCAGAAAGTCCAGAAAGTCTAGGAGATAGCATTGTAGTCCTGCTCCAGATGCAGACACAAATCTTGCAGAAATCTAAATAAACATCTTATGAAAAGATGAAGATGGGTTTAGGAAATGATTCAATAGGAAAAGTCCATGTTATTTCAAGCAGTAGGGCCTAAGTTTGCTCCCCAGAAAGCATAAGGAAAGAAAACAACACTATTCCAGTACAAGGAAGATGGAACTAAGGCAATCTCTGAGTTGTATTGGCCAAAGCTAAGTCTACTTGATCCATTCCAGGCCAGTACAAGACATTTTTCTCAAAAACAAACAAATAAAACAAAAACCCCCAAACAAAAATCAAAACAAACAAAAAACAAAATCAAAATTTTTGTCCTCTGACTTTCACACACATGCACACACAAGTGTATGCACATGAACAATCAAATGCACAAAGATGAAGGCATGGGATACTGCCAAATAGTAGCAAATTTGCATTTCTGTAGTATTCCATAGTATATCTTGAACAGACATTCAAGACTATCAGAAGAAACTCTAAGCTATTCAGGGCTATACCCCATGTCCATCATTGTCTTTTGAGGAGCCTGTTAAAACCAGAAAGCCTTGTAAGTAATGTTCTGTTGGAGAGGCTGTGTAATAAAGATAATCACAGTACTCTCCTTGGGTGATAAGAGTGCACGTGATATTCAGATTCACTGATGAAATAAGTAGCAAGATGACTGCTTACTGTAGTCCAGGATGGACAGTGAGCCATGCTTTGACAATTCTGCCTCTTCTTTTTTGATAAGTTCTGCTTGCAGCTGAATTGATAGTGACACTTCTGTGTCATTGTGTGTTCTTTCTTCAGCCATCCTCCTGCCCAGGCATATCTCATTCCTGCTTCATTTACATGTCCTATTTACACTTCAAAACCAATTTCTGTATATTTCAGCAATTCTTCTCACAGAAATAAAAATACAGATCCACAAAAGACTCATACAAAAATGTTCATAGCAGCCTGGTCCTTTAATAGCCTAAACCTGCAAACAATTCATTTCTATAGAGACAGGATGCTATATTCATATAATGGAATACTACTTACAATAAGGTGAAACAAACAATGGGCAATACAAAGCTATGTTATAAAAATCATTGTGGTAAATAAAAGTCACAAATTTTCTCATTTGTATGATGACTGAGAATAGGTAAAACTAAACTAAGATTACGAGAAAATGATCAGAACAATGGTTGCCTCTGCTAGGGACAGGTTACCTATTGAATGGGAAAGGACATGGGAAAACACAAATGTTCTATACATAAATAGGTTGGTTTATATGAGAGTTGAATTTGTCCAAATTTAACAAACTGCTTTCTTATGATGCCTGCAGTTCATTGAAAGAAATTTAAACCTCATCTAAAGATAAGTGAATGAATGAAAACTTCAAATTCAGGCTCTGCTTTAACATACATCTTCTTAATAAAACTGAAGTTTACTTTGGGTAGTTATTTTTTTTAATAAAATTGAGGCTTGGTTCAGGTCAGAAAGGAAAATGTTGCCCTTGGCTGGATAATATATGAGAAACTAGAATATGATTCTAGGACTTCCTGGTAGCACTAAGCCAAGCCTAATGAATGGAAGATAGGTTCTTCCCAGCTATTGCTGAGCCCATGTGTGTATAGGAGAAGCTGTGCATGTGTGTGTAGATACATGTACTATGTGTGTATGCAGATTCACATGTATACACAGGTGTGTGTGGAGTCCAGAGGCCAATATTTGTGTCTTCCTCAATTGCTCTCAACCCTATTTATTATTACTAGGTCTCTCACTTAATCTGCAGCTTAGTATCTAGTTAGACTGACTAGTGAACAAGTTCCGATGGTCTTCCTATCCCTGCCTCCCCAGATTACATGTTCCACAGGGCTATCTTTCTACGTGAATACACTGGGATCAAACCCAGGTCCTCAATCTCACATAGCAAGCACTTTAACAAACTCTCCCCAGCCTCTGTTGCTCAGTCCTTCAGAACCAGCTGTACCTTCTGGCTCCCCAAAGTCCAGACACTCTTAATGAAGGTTAAGCTGACCAGTGTATATAGCAAAAAAACCTAAGATGATCACAATGTTCTGGGCTCATTGAAAGCAAGTACCGTCTTTCCCTTCTGCGTCTCTGAATGCAACATATAATTCCCTCTAATACTCTAGAAAGAAAATGGCTTCCCGTAATTATCCCCGGAACACTGAAAACTCCAAAGAAGTTTTTGTGATTAAAATGATATTTCCTTGTGTCTGAACAAGGAAGATTTTTTTCAGGCTAAAGCAAAGAAAGGGATATGTGCAGTCACTGTGATTGGATGCACAGCATCATACTGAAAGTCCTGTGGCCATGGCTTCCAAATAGTAAGACAGAGAAATCTGAAGGAGTACTAGAACAATGTGTAACCAACTCATTGAAGTTTAACTGTTCTGTGGTCAGTCTGATACCCACTAATTCTTACAAGGACCTCACCTATCTAATTTTTATATGACAAAAGCCTTGGATAGGACAAGAAAACTAGAGCAATGTCAGAGTTTGCGTTCAGATTAAGAATGACCTTGTTTTTAGACTTTAACACAGAAGCTGTGTAGCACTGTAATTAAAAGAAGCTTGAAGCCTGCTCTGATCTCAGTCTCCCCAGAATTCCAGAATTAGTTCATGGGAGCCTCAATGCTAGTTCTCTCATTCATTCATTCATTCATTCATTCTCTCTCTCTCTCTCTCTCTCTCTCTCTCTCTCTCTCTCTCTCTCTCTCTCTCTCCTTTGCTCCAGCATTAGCAGATAATTAATGGAAGGATGATAATTTTGTAGTTCTATAGTTTTAATAAGTTGAGATTATCCTCTGTACTTTTATTCTATACATTTTACTGTCTAGATGGAGATTGTATTCATTTTATAAAGTTGTTATGGATATGATGTAAGTTAATTAAACGGGTAGAGACCTGGTTTGGAAAATATAAGACAGGGAGGACATGATAAATGAATTGATTATTAAAGCCATCTTGTCCATGTACATTTTTATACAAATGTCACAGGTCTCATCAGAACCTAAGGGCTCTAGACAGACCAATGTCCATGGAGCCTTGGGAAAGTAACGTTTTGATTTCCTGGCTGTGTTCATATTCTACTAAGCTGAGTAGAAACAACCACCAGCCACAAACCACCACTTAACTCCTACCACAAAACTAACACTAACCAGCGCAGACCCCACTAAATCCAAGAACAGTGTTTGGTTACCCAGTCAATCTTAAATTTCCCAAATCTCCAAGATAGATGTCTTCTCCCTCTGTGGGAGATATATGCTGAGGAATATTTCCATTGAAATGATCTCATTTAATTTTTCTGAGTGTCTGAATATTTTCTTTTAACAAGTCCTCATTAATGTTTGAGTTAGTTTGCAAATTTCAACGAAGCACAATATACTTAGCTGTATTAAGCATGAAATCCATTTGTTCTGATTAAAGTCCATATCTTTACCAGATAAACAAAAGTATATGATATTAAAGCAAACAGTGTTAGCAGATAAATAATGGAAGGATGATCATTTTTGTAGTTCTATAATTTCAATGAGTTGAGATTATCCTCTGTACTTTTATTCTATACATTTTACAGTGTTCACAAAATAGAAGATTTAATTCTTTTTAAAAATATCCGTGTGTGTGTAGAAATGATATGAATGAGAAACTTGCTTAGAAGGAGATATGTTTATTTATTTACTTTTATTTTTATTTGCTTTTTCTGTTTCATTTTTGTAAACCATGAAGCAATTTGGTCAATAGTTTCAAAATCGCTAAAATTAACAAGGACAGTCAACTCTGGTAGTCACAGAGATTTCTATTGTGTAGATTCTGTTTGGTGAGATATAAAAATTCTAGACAGTTTTCAATAGTGAGAAAATAAGTCGGATGTGTGACTTCTGGTCTGTTGCTATGGCCCCTATAGTCTAAATTTCTTTCCTACCACTATTACCTTAATTATGATAAGTATCAAGTCCTTTTGAGCTCATTCAGAGAGTGTGTATGCATACTCACTTGATGACTATTCTGAAATGTTAGTAATAACACTGTACTAATTACGTCAATAAAACAGTTAGACCTATACTACTACAGACAACCACCATGTGCCCTTTTGCCTCTCCTTGTCCATGTTTCCTTTGAATCCTCAGAGTTTGGCTCCACTCAGCTGCCGGCTTTCTCCTTATGCACAGGTAATGGTTCTGGACTCATATATTTTAATGTATTCTCTATTCAACATTGAATATCTCCTTTAATTCATTTAGTGGTTATCAGGACATATGGCAAGCAGTGATGCAGTGGCTTCAAAATATATTCAAAAATCACTAATTGACCTATTCAATCACATAATGCAAAATAAATGAAATATTTAAATGAGTTGTTTAAAGCCTTTATAGATTGGAAATTGGGGAATACAATATATACCATAGCCACGTCCTTATTAAATCAGTGCTTTTAGAATCAAGGTTCAGGACATGGCACAAGGGTTTGACTCTTCTCCCTAACATGTATGTAATATTATTCTCCTTCCTCTCAAATAGCTTTCAGATCCTTGCACACAGAGAACGTAATCCCTGAAAGTCAGTAAAGGCACAACTTTTAAAGGACTATGACGGCCCAAGCAATCAGTCACTACAAGAGAAGAAATGAAATGTTCTCCCTGCCAGTTAAGCTTAGGGAACAAAAGAAATAATTTTTGTTGAGATGTACAATGTTTGTCATAAAAAAATCTTTTTTAACCCAATATTGGGTTGTAAATAGTAGTCACTGTCAGAGAACTTTCTAGTTTAATTACATTTTGCACAAAGTCTCTATACAACGTCTCAAATATATAATATATGTATATTATATATATGTTTTATATATCACACAGAAAGAGAGAGAGAGACAGAGACAGAGACAGATACAGAGACAGACAGAGACAGAAAAGACAGAGAAAGTCTGTAATGTATTTTTACCAAAGTGAACTATAGAGAAAATAACAGCAGCAGCAGCTTGTGTTACACTGAAGGGGCAGACACTTACAGAATAAAGCATCACTTTCCTCCTCAGCCTGCCCACACTGCAACAGTGCACTTGGCAAACAGAGCAGGCCCCGCTAATTTGCCCACAGATGCCTGCATGGGCTTCAGGTTGTAGTTCAAGTCAGCCAGCCTTAACTGCTGAGCACTCCATGAAGTCAGAAAAAGAAGGAAAGCAGTGAGGTATGAGACGGCACAGCCCCACACGGAGTTTACACTCCCCTGAAAGCATCCCTTTCCTTTGCCCCTTAACACACACATAGCATAAAAACCCTGAGGAGGTCAGAGAGTCAAAAGGATTGAAGTAAAGGACCAATTTTCTCATTTCCACTTTTTACGTGAGTTTTCCATGCATCTGGCAAAAGCACCACTTGGGATAGAAGAGTCTTGAGGTGGCAGTCACAGGTCAATAATCCCAGGAGGACCCAGAAGGGCTTAGTCAGCTCTTAGAGGCAAATCTCAGCCTGGAATGGAAGGGAAGTCTTCATAGGTCTAAGTCCCAAGCTCTCACATGAGCTTCCACCACATTTTGGGCTCAGACAGAGCAGCCAAATGAAACATTTCCATTCCTATGATTTCCTGTCTTTAAGGAAAATCAAACATTTTTCTTGGTTGTAATTCAGAGCTAAGGAACAGACTGTATAAGCACAGCGATTATTTTAAGTGTATGCTCATTTTAACCATCAAGACAGCATTTTATTTCTTTGTGAAAGTACTTATAGAAAAATGATTTTTAAAACTCATATTCAAAGCTTCTGAGTTTGACTTTTGTTATCCCCTTCTTTGTCCTGTGAATCTAAAAATGTAGATAGATAAAACTAGCCAGAACACTTAAAAACCTACTAAGTATTTAAGAACTTAAAGCTCCACATCACTTTCCCATCAGGATAAGTATGTGACTTCTAACAATTTCACGATGTGTATGCAAAGGATTTTAAACAGTATGGTTAGATATTTATTTTCTGTATATCAATGCCTGACATAATTATTGGAACACACATACCATAGATGGTTTTAATAATATTAAAAAAAAACTCTTAGCAGACTACAGAGATGACTCAGTACATAAGAGAGCACTCACTGTTCTTCCAAAGGTCCTGAGATGAAATCCCAGCTCCCACATGGCAGTTCACAATTCTCTGATGTTATCTTCTAGTATACAGATGTACATGCAAACAGTGTGTGTGTGTGTGTGTGTGTGTGTGTGTGTGTGTGTGTGTGTGTGTTTGTAAAATTTAAATTCTCTGACAATAAATTCTATCAGGCATAAAAACAATTTATTGGCTAGAAATATTTGTAGATTTTTAAGAATGCATAAAGACAGCATTTGGAAATTGAATTTCTGGTGAAAGATTAATTTGAACAGAGTTTCTAAGGTAATATGCCATAATCTTGTGATTAAGAATGATACTTTTGAGTTGGTTGTAATTATTAAAAATGTTTTTATATAATGTAGAGATCATCTTTCATAAAGTGTTTAACAGGTATATAGGATTGTTTACAATAAAGCATCCCAAAAGCCAATGATAAGGCTAAGGTCCCAAACCCAACAGTTTCAGATTTTAAAATATCTTCCTTTTCATATGGAAAATAGAAAATTGAGAAAATTGATTAAATTTTATATGATTTTACTTTAAAAATGAAATAATCATTCCAGCAAGCCAATGTAAAACGACCTACCAACTTAAGGCTAAGTGGTGTTTCTGACAATAGCCAAGACTTTACCAGGGATGCAGTAGAGTGTGGGAAGGAAAGGGGTTTGTCACAAGGATGGATGGGACTCAGATTCAGGCTTATTATTTCAAACTGAAGACTTGGCATTTGAGTTGGGTTTCCATCTCCTATAAAGTGCATTTAAAACTTAAAACACCTCCCCCACTACCAATGTCTTTGAGAACAATGAATTCACAATGACAAGATTTTCTGCTCTGACATAAAGGGCTAAGACATTGTCACTCCCAGTCTTATGACAAGCGAAACTGAACAGAGCAGAAAATTAACTGCTTCTCTTCAACCCATCAAAGGATAGAGGCTTTGGGGTAAATCTGTATCCTGAGGTTTGTAAAAACAAGTCTATTGCTAGACAAGGAGCCCTGCCTGCCTGCAGATGGGCCATGACTCTACATTTAGGAATGCATAAGTCTACACTTTAGGAATGCATAAGTCATACTTCAGAAGACTAAGGTTGAGTGTAGCTGCAAGCAAGAATGATGGGGGCAGGCTTGGGGACTTTATCAGCTGAGAACATCACCTAATGCTAACACCAAAGGCTGATGTTGGGTCTGTAAGGGTAACTAGATTATTCTTTCCAACCAAAACCTACACCCTAGAAGGAATCCTCCCTTACCTTGGCGAACACGTTACATATGGGACAGACATTTCTGACACCCTATTTTTTTTTATACCTGTTCTTTCTCACCTAAGAAGGGGAATGAAAAACCACTACAAAATATACAGCCTAGGTTTCTGGCCACACTGAGAGGCTAAGAATTAATCATAATATCATAGAATCCCTAGCATACAAACTTTACTACCACATCAGTAGCTTTTGAGTATAACAGCAGTGGATTACACTGAATAAGCTGCAAGACACAGATTCCATCTGAGAAGGAGTGCACAGCAAATCCCAAAGTCAAGAGAAAAGACAAAAAACAAGGACACTGGAGTAATTTGAATGTCTGCCACCTACAGCAAGAGCAAACATTGAACACAGCCCAGCTCCTTGTCTGATTAGCATAAAAATCTCACAGTAAATTAGAATACCTCAGTTACTAGGCCTAATACATCAGACCTCAACCCTGTCTTTCAACAGAAATCAAGAAAGTATAAGACAAATGGAGGCAATGTTCAAATATCCTTGTGGGCATACACATTTACACATATGCACGCATGAATACACACACAGATACATATGCATGCCTTTAGATACACAGTTTCACAGACACATAGTTTCACCATGAAGACAATAATCAAAATAAGACTCTACTATGTCAGAGATTTCAAAATGATCACAAAGGCCCTCCAAAATATATACAACACTGAACACACTAAGATCTTTAATGGAAAAATTATATGGGATTCAAAACAGATAACTGATAATGTGAAAATAAACAAGCATGCTCTAGGGATGAATTAAAAATAAATTCACACTCAAAGTTTATTGGGAACAGGATAAAATTCCACACTCAGAAGACAAAGCAAAAGTCATAAAAGGCGAGTGAGACACATCACCTTAACCACTTATCAAGACTGTGAAAGGCACAGCAGATTTCAAGATCATTTGATTCTGGGATAAATGTTGTTCAGTCTTTAAGGTCTGTCCCCCAAATTTTTATTTCATAGGTGGACTTAAAAACTTGTTGACCTACAAATGCAGAAAGGGATTTCCTACCACATATTTTTCTGTTCCAAGCTTTGAATAAACTCTTGATCACTTTCCCAATAATTGCTACCATATGCTATGTGATCACTGTTTACAATACATGAAAAATAGAAATATGCAGAAAATGATAGTCCCCCAAAAGTTACATATATGTAAAAAGGGAACTGCTCTTAAATAACTAATGGATTACAGAAGAAATACAATGAAAATTATAAAATATTTAGAGCTGATGACAAGAAGGAAGAACACATTAAAACTCTGGGGATGTAGCCGAAGTCAAACTACGTCCATTATAGTATTAGAAGCACTTTTTAAAAAGGGTGATTAAAAATGAATAAGTTGTAGATTCAAGTCAAGAAGCCTGGGAAAAAGAAAGAGTATGAATCTAAAGAATGAAGACAGAAACACTGTGAATAAAAGCGTAAGTTAATGAAATAGAGAAAATTCAAGATAGCCAGAAATATGAACCTATTTCTCAGGCTACTGTGATGGACTGGAGATGACCCAGGAATATAGACAGAGAGTGGAGCCCTAAAAGGCAGCTCGACACTGAAGATGATGGAAATATCTAAGGGAAGTAGCAAATGAGGTAAGTGTGAGCAAGTGGTTTGCTTGAGATTTTTCCATCAGGTTAGTGTTCCGCTGGATGAGATTAGACAACACTTGCAGAAGAAAAAGATTAATCCAAAACTGACTCCAGACAGGTGCTCCATGCAGAACAAAGGCAGTTCTGATTTGAGTCCATGAGATTTCAGCAGCTGGGGGTGAGCGGGTGGGCACAGAAGATGAGACAACTTGTAAAAGAATTTTACTGGTAAATTTTCTCTAAATTGCTGTGAAGAGATAATCTTTCAAACCAGTTTCAGAGAATAGAAAAAGAGGTTGAAAAAACACTCAACTTTTTTTTTTATGAGACTGATTTAATCTTGACACCAAAATTAGATAAGTAGAGAAGTAGATAATTATAGGCCGATCATACTTATGAACATAGATGAAAAAATCCTAATACAATATTGGCAAATCAAATCTAGCAGTGTGTCTAGATTTAATCTTGCTGAATAAAAGATTTTCTTGAAAAATGTAAAGCTGGTGCAAAAGCAGGGAAAAAATATCAGTGCACTGTATTAATAAAGAATAAAAGATAAAATCAGTTTAATAGACTATCTAGGTACACAGGATGGATGTGACATGCGTTTTGGATGAGTTAGATTTCCTACCACTACGGAGAGTGTGACTTCAAAATAGTTCAAAGTCCCCATTGTTGTAAGCAGAGAGGGACATTGTCCAGGCTACGGGGAGACATGCCTCTGGTGGGCTTCTAGGTATCAGTCTATATTAGAATTATTGCCTGAAAAAAATGAGTTGCTTTTCCTGAATCTAAAGTTCTTCAGAGCGGTAGCTTCTACTGTTGAGTTGAGGCAGGGATGCCCCTGGGGTTCAGGTCTATGTCTGAGGCTATCATAGCCCCAAAGCTCTCCAGGTATAATACTACTCAGGCACAGCCACATGTTGGAGACTACTGTGGCCTGAAGGCTCTCTGACAAACTGAATCTTCTATTGCAACTTCAGTACAATTAAATATCTCCCTAAGCATAGCCCTCTTCCTTGTTCCTTATTAAGAGCTGTCAAAGAGCTGGTTTCAGAAGACATTATGTCCTCAGACCTCTCTAAAACTTTGTTCTACTTTGACCAAAGACAAGTGCTTTTGTTTTTCAATCAAGAATTTTATATTATAGTACATCTAAAATGGAAAAAAAAAAAGATGGACTAGAGAGAACTCTTGAATTCATAGCTCCTGCCATGTGTACCCACATTTCCTATGGACTGGCCTTAAGCAAAAACATGATACCTCTTTGACAAGGAGTTTTCCACCACCTGGTATAAACCATCTTGGAGAATCTGACCCCAACAAAGTGTTTATGTGATAAAGGTTCTCTCAAGATCACATATGGGACACTGAGAAGCAGGAGTAGAAATTGGTTTTTTGCCACTCATTGTTATACTCAGTAATCAAACATTTTACGGGGAGTGTAAAATGGTTCTAGACACTGCAGTTTTCCAGAAAGACAGAGTGTTTTTGCAAGAAGATGTAGTGAATTCTTTAGGGAAATAGAATTTGAGCGTATCATTATACCTTTTTAGAACCTCATTGAATCAGTAGCAAGGTAGTGCAACTGGTGCCATAAAGCGAAGAATCTTAATCTATATAGGTAAACGAATGTTGGCTCTTAAATACCACCTATGCTGTTCCTACGTGTGTTTCTTTTCATGGTGACATAATGGGAAAATGTCATGTTCACTGCTAACTGGTCTTAAGCCAATGAATATGAAAACGACCCACTAAGTCATGCTAAATTACCTTTATTAAGTCAGGTTCTCCTGTAACTTACACTAATGTCAAACTTTCTGTGTAGCCAAGGACTACCTTGAACATCTGATCTCCTTGACTCTAGCTCCTGAGTGCTGGGAATGCAGCCATGGGATTACACAATGACAAGTTTATGCAGTGCTGGAGATCAAACCCAGGGGCTCATGCATATGACACAAGCACTCTCCCAAACTACAAACCCTGGCCTTGATTTGCTTCCATTTTCATGTTTTATTCATCATGGAAAATTCGGTAAGTTTAGGTCCTCCACAAACAGGTTCTCTTAAAGACTATCAAAGGACATCTTCACTATTGGCTCAGGTCAGCCATATGGTATGAGAAAGAAAGTGTGTGTTGGTGTGTGTGTGTGTGTAAGAGAGAGAGAGAGAGAGAGAGAGAGAGAGAGAGAGAGAGAGAGAGAGAGAGAGAGAAGGTGGGGAGGAAGAGGGAGAGGAAGAGGGGGAGACAAAGAGTATGAGCATGTCTACTAAGTAATGAGAGCATGTGGAACAACTTAAACCTAGAGGATAATGTTATTTGCTTCTTATTATTGAAAATATAACAGGAGGCCATAGCAACATCATGTAAGCCAAAACTGCAAAGGGCTAAGCTCCAGAGACTAAGTAATAATAACTCCTTAGTTAAAGAGCTCACATCATGCATGTTGCTGCTTGAGAGAAAAATTAATGTGTCATGTAGCTCTGTTTCAGATATATAACTGAGGTCTGCAGTTCTTGTGTTATATATGTTTCAAATGTCTTTTTTTAACCATTATTCTTGTGGGAGGAGTGCACGCATGTGGAGGTTATAAGGCAACTTTCAGAAGTCTGTTCCTGACCTCTGCTTTCTTCTGGCAGAGTCTCCCTTGCTGTTTCTGCTACCATAATACAGTTTGTACTCCTGACTAGATGGTCCAAGTGACCCCTGCCTCTCCTTCCCATCTTACTATAGGAGTGCTGGAATTGTATTGTAGATATATGCCACCACATCTGACATTTTTTATATGTGTTGAGGGATTGAATCCATGTCAGATCACCAGGCTTGCTAGGCAAGCACTTTTACTCCCTGAATCATCTTATCAACCCTATATACATGTTTTAGATAAAGATGTGATAAGAAGATATGACAAGAAGCTACACATGTATGAATATTAAGAAAACAGATTTTGTAAACAATTGTTACTCAGAAATCTTGAACTCCGAGAATAGCCTAAGGATTTTGGGAAAGACTGGTTGTCATTTCTATTTCTGGAAGGAATGATTTTCACATGTTGAAAAGGAATGTTTTAGTGTGTTTATTTATAATATTGTTGGGAAGTTTAAATACAGAAGAGGGTCATGTCACAAAGTTAGGTCAGCCAAGAGGTATTTGTGGATTTGGTATATATAAGCATGTGTGTGCTTACTAACATCCTTCATATTTTCTTATAATTCCTATGCTGAGAATCCTGCACTTGCAAACAGAAGCAAGTCTCAAGGTTCTCAGAATTCTCTACAGAACCACAGGAATGTGGGCTCAGTCCTTAATATCACTATAGGGAGATTATAGTTTCTATGGCAAGGAACTACCCAGGAGAGAACAAGTAAAAAGTGACTCATTACAGAATGGCTCTAGTGCTGGTGAGGATGCATTGACGGTCATTGTGATATCATCTAAATATAACCGCCCAAGTCTTCTGAGTGACTAAATAGACCATTCAACATTCTCTCCTGAATTTGTTTCAGGGGTAAGTAGAGTCAGTGATGCTGTTTGCAAGTGAGAATGCTGGCTAAATCATATTTACAAACTCACATGCAAGGAAAACACAATATTTAGTGCACATGTTGAAAGATGATTATCTTTACACATACTAAGAAAACTAGAACCTGAAATAACAATGAAAAATCTCTTAATACTCAGCAATCTATTCAAGTGTCAACCAATCCCATGCATTGAAATAACATGTAGGAATAATTGGGGAAGTAGCTCGACAGTAACACCTGCTGCACAGTCATGGCTTGCCTGCAGTTTCAGGGACAGTTTCAGAAGACAGAGAGATGTGTAGAAAAACAAACAAACAAACAAACAAACAAACAAACAGGTTAGCTGGGCTGGCTGTATCTGTGAGCTGTGGGCTTGACTGAGAGACCTTGTCTCAATAAGATGTGATAATGATTGAGAAAAATTAGTGCTGTCAGCCTTGGGCCTGCACACAAGTGCGTGCACCCTCACACACACACACACACACACACACACACA
>NC_034596.1:5318185-5329478 GCF_900095145.1 Mus pahari | reverse complement strand
ACACACACACACACACACACACACATGCACACATACCACACAAAGCTACATAAAAAGAAATAGCATTTTTGAGTTTGTTGTAATCATCTGAAGGACAGATTGATCTGGAGACGAGGACTGTAACTAAGGTATTGTACTTCTGTAGAGACATTCTTTACTCTCTCCAATAATCACAACAGACTTGAGCAAATACATTTTGTTCCGCAACTAATTGTTTTTTTAATTTATATTAAAAATTAAATTAAAAAATAATTATGGACTAGGTAATAGCATTCTGAATTGTTAGATAATAACAAGAAGCACCTAAATAAATTCAAATGCATATTTGGAGCTGAAAGTATAAATTGTAGATCATGAGATTTACAGTATTATTCTATAAATATGGAATTTTAGAACTAAAAATTGATCATCCAGTAGACAATACAATATTTGACTTTGTCCCATACACATAAAAACAACTGAAGAAGAGATATAAGAGTTACATTCAAACCTACGTATAATGCACAATATGTAAATGTTTTTCAGCCTAGGAGGCATGTACAAGGAAGGTGATTGTAGCATCTTAATTTTTAGTATGTCTGCAATGTGTTGATATAGGTTATTAAAAGAAAGAGCTGCTTCTTTACTTCCCATGAATGCTAATGAATTTTACTTTATGAATTACATTATAGATCTGTTACCAGTCTAAACATAACACTGGAATTTGGGGTCCATAGATTTAACCAGAAGACAAAATTCTCATCTAAAACCTTACAAATATACTTTCCCATCTTAGATGCCAGTTCTGAAGTTCACATATAATAGGAATAGACCTTATCTGAGTCCTAAATTAAGATTTAGACCCTCATGAAACCCACCTAGAGATGGGGACTTTTGATTCATCCAGGTGTTTATTCTACATTTTTGTATGATTGTTGGCTTTCTATTAAGTTGTTGTATTAATTATACTATTTTGGGGTGACGATAGTTATAGTGGGCAACATGAGTTCTTAATATTCATATTGATAGTAAACTGATTACCACAGCTGGATAAATGGTTCTCCACCCATGATCACTTTGCATGTGTCTGAATGTTAAGAGCACCAAAAGCCATAACTAGCCAATTCTCAACACTATACAATACAGGACCATGAACTCTTGTCTAATTGCTATACATTGAAACTTTAGAATTTGACTCTAAAAGTAACCTCAGTGCAGTACAGAGACTAACCAACACTGAACTCACAAATAATATGCACACAGTTGACTTCCCTGTAAACCCTGTGACTTTGATAAAGTTAAACAAAAGAACAAAAAAGACCATCAGTATGGCTATCTGAACTGAAATCAGTGTAAATATTTGAACTAAACCAGAAATAGCATAAACTGAGTACATATATAACTCTAAAAACACAAAATTGTCACCCTTTCTGACTGATCATTATTTACTTAGATTTATTCTTACAAAACCATTATGGTAATAGTGGTAATCTAAAAGATCACTCCATTTTACATTTAGAACACACACACATATGCACAAGTACATGACCATGCACACAAACACACACATAGTAGTGGGGAGACATGTTGCTTTATAAGTCAGTGTGGTCTCAAACTCATGTTTCTCCTGCATTTTCCAAATTCTGAGTTTACTAGAATATGTTACTAGAATGCCTGGTGCCAATGATATATCTGACAACTTAAATGCCTCACTGGTGTTACAACATTTGGCAATAGTTGGAGACTTATTGTGTGTATTAGCTGTTTGTGTGAGATCAGCATAATAGAATAGACTCTTGCACAGTAAACTGTAGGCTTAGAGTTTTCAGAACCTACTTTAATTATGGTTCTTTACCACTTCAGCCTCCCTTCTAGCCCACCAACCACCAGATGTGGGGGAAAAAGGGTTAATAGGAAACATGTTTGTAGACCTGTTTAGGAATAGTTCTTTTAGGTCATTCCAATCTTCATTGTCTACAATCCAGTCCACTAGAGAAACACCAAGCACAAATCAACAAATCAACAATGGCAGTCCAGACCACTCAGCGAACACCAAACATGGGTCAGTTCCAGAAGAAATGGCAAGGATCCAGTGATCAGCACTAGTCTGTTGAAGTGGCAAGAAGCAGCCAGCATATCACCAGAAGTTCTTTGGTACATTTCTCTCTACAAAGTCACAACAAGCAATGATCAGAGAAGAAAGCAAGGCAAAAATGTCATCAGGGAAGACCACAGTAGCCCAACAAAGACCAGCCAAGAGTTGCAAGGTGAGCCAATGCAAGAGCATCCTGCACTCTGTTGGCTTAAATGCATCCTTCTAAGCACCATGCACCCTCTCAAGCACTCACTCCAGCAAAAGATCACTCGCCTTTGCACAAGGCAAGTTCCAGAAAACCAGTAGTTCTCTATCCTCAGCAAAACATCCAGACAGTTTCAATCCAGGCATGGTGGTGCACGCCTTTAATCCCAACACTGGGAAGGCAGAGGCAGGCGGATTTCTGAGTTCGAGGCCAGCCTGGTCTACAAAGTGAGTTCCAGGGCAGCCAGGGCTATACAAAGAAACCCTGTCTCAAAAAAACAAAACAAAACAAAACAAAACAAAAAAAGACAGTTTCCAGAAGAACATCATATGTCACAACTGAGTCCCAAAAGAAACCTGAAATGTCCACTTTAGCAAAGTCCTTTTAAAAATATCAGATATATTTGTAGAATCTTGTTTCCTTTGAGACTTTTTAAAATTTGGAGCTCCTCTTTCCCTTGCTCTCTTCCTTAGGTAATTGTGATTTTAGTTCATCTGAATGAAGAGGTTGTGAGCTATGAGAAGCCAGCATAGAAGCCCTGAAGTTTTCTCTGTTCAATCCTGTATACCAACTCTGATTTCTCCTTATCTTTTACAGTATCCTTGTCCATTTCCACTGCCTTTTGTCTTTTGGTTTCAACTATGACTCAAGAAGGTATTTTCGCTAAGGAAATTATGTAATGTCTAATGACAAGTCAGCTTTCTCACAGTAGCCCATGGAATGTAATAGTTGCAAGAGAAGTTATCTCTTACACATACTTGTGCTCAGAAATAAGTTTCTGCAACTTCCCTTATTTTCTCATTCAATCACCAGCGTTGTCATGGAAAGCTGGGACTCTAAAACAAATGCCAGCATCCAGAATGGTAATTTTTGTTAAATATATTACTGATATTTAAATATGAATGTCTCAATTGTTGATATATGTAACCTAGTATGTACCTAGTATCTCAGGCAGTCAAAATCCCAGGAGTCCATGAATTTGAACTGTATTAACTTCTTCCCTCGCAAGACAGTATAAGTCCTGGTCATAGATGGAGCAGAGATAATATCTAAGCTTCCAGCAAGGCTATGGCATCAGTTGAAAAGCATATTGCCATCCCAGGTGCAGGGAAATGAGCCTGCAAGAATTCCGAGAGGAGGGTCAAATGAACATGATAGGTACTGTTAACTCAGAGTGAGCATGATTTCACTATCATATTTAAACAGACGTGGATAAAATTATGCAGAATATAAGTTCCATTCTGTGAGGAAAGAGTTCTCTCTTAGAGACACACTTTTAGATTTCCATATAGAAAAGCATAAAAAGCCTCTGGTGAGTAGTCTATTTGGCTTGGTTTATGCAGTAGTCCCCAAACTTTTTTGATCTCAGAACACCTCTTTTCAAGCCATGTCTTTTAGCATCTCAAAATGAAACATTCTAGGAAACCAAGTTCCTCTCAGGACTCAGATATCAGATAATTATACTAGAAGTATAAATATAAAAACTGTTTTTTTTTTCTCAGTACATTATTGGCTGATTACTTGTATCTCCGTTTCTCGTAATGAAAATTTAAATAATATCTCAATAATTATATATTACAAATACTATCATATATTATATTATATATAGTTATCTCTTCATAAACTGAGTTCTGTCTGTTTCTACTATTTTATCTTTCCTCCTTGAACATGTGCTTAGGGTTTGCTTTATCTCTGGCTTTTTTGATTATAGACTCTGGTATATCTGTTCCTTTTAAAATGATATGGCAGTAATAATGGAGACATGAAATACTAATATTATTTTATTAAATTGCAATAAAAAAATAAGTCTCTTATTTTCTAACTCTACACCAAAAGACACCAGAATCATGAATTCAAACAAGGGAAGCATCTTTTTCTATCTTCTATAACCTTCCACAGTGAGGGTTGGTCTCCTTTTCATTAAGCCACCAAGAAATTCAAGTTAGGAACACAGTACACTGTCTTCAGATTATTACTTACATGGTTTTCCAAATTGTCTTTTTATGTGGATAGGGGAAGAAAGAGAGGGGAGGAGTCTAGAAAGAAGTCTATGAGAAGAGAACAGAGATTGCATACAGTACTTTTCCTGGCAAGCCACTAAGGGAAATTTAGTCACATGAAAGGTTCCAAGAAAGTTTAGAGATGAAGTTTCCTACTTAGTGTGTCTATAGCTAAGAGGAAAGGGAGAAAAAAGTCGACATGGGCAGCAACTTAGAATCCCACTTGTCACTTTGGCATCCCTAGCAATTAGCAGTCCCTTCCACCAAAGGGAAAAGACACCATAGTTCCTCTAGGTTACTGCTTCCACTCAAAGCTCCGGAACTTCTAAGTGAGCTACATTCCTCACCTGGTTCCAGATATGCTCTGCAGGGGTTTCCATCTGAAAGGAAAGATGTAATTCCCCTTTACAGTATACAATCATGGGAGAACAGAGCAACCCTGCAATTTCTCAGAAGTGCTTGCAGACATAAAACTAACCATAGCAAAGAATAAAGGCTACTTCTCTAGAAAAAAGCAATCTCACCCGCCTTTGCTATGGACCTCGAGGAAACCTACAGAATCATCATAGTCTTTCCTCTACAGTGATTCCCTGCTCATTGTATGTCTAAATTTTCAGCTATATCTTCAAGAAGACTCCCTCTGGTTTGTCTATATTTGATATTTGAACAGTAAGGCATATATATTTTTCTTGGGGGGGAGGGAATGAATTGTTGTCTTATAGAGTTTTCAGCTGATACAATGCCAAAAGACTGAAAACTATGTAAAGCAGCCCTATAAATTACAATTACCTCCAAAATCTCCGTAAGTACCTGCTCTACATGGGACCAGTAAACCCCACTTCAAAGAAACCTTAGCCAATATACTTTCTTTTTCTTTTTAATTATTTTATTAGATATTTTCTTCATTTACATCTCAAATGCTATCCCAAATATCCCCTATACTCTCTCCTCACCCTGCTCCCCTGCCCCTCATCCCACTTCTTCGCCCTGGCGTTCCCCTGTATGGGGCATATAAAGTTTGTAAGACCAAGGGGCCTTTCTTCCCAACGATGGCTGACTAAGCCATCTTCTGCTATATATGCAGTAAGAGACAGGAGCTCTGGGGGTACTGATTAGTTCATATTGTTGTTCCACCTATAGGGTTGTAGACCCCTTCAGTTCCTTGGGTAATTTCTCTAGCTCCTCCATTGAGGTCTCTGTGATCTATTCTATAAACGACTGTGGGCATCCACTTCTATATTTGCCAGGCACTGGCATAGCCTCACAAGAGATAGCTATATCAGTGTCCTTTCAGCAAGTTCTTGCTGGCATATGCAATAGTGTCTGTGTTTGGTGACTGATTATGGGCTGGACCCCCAGGTGGGACAGTCTCTGGATGGTCCATCCTTTCATCTTAGCTCCAAATTTTGTCCCTGCAACTCCTTTTATGGGTATTTTATTCCCTATTTTAGGGAGGAATGAAATATCCACGTGTTGGTCTTCCTTCTTGATTTTCTTGTGTTTTGGAGATTGTATCTTGGGTATTCTAGGTTTCTGGGCTAATATCCACTTATCAGTGAGTGCATATCAAGTGAGATCTTTTGTGATTGGGTTACCTCACTCAGGATGTTATTCTCCAGATACATCCATTTGCCTAATATACTTTTCTACATGCCTTTTAAAAGATTCCTTAGGATCTGGAATTAGTTTCCAGTCCATACCTCTTGCTCTTTGAATATTGGAAATTATTATTTTGGTAACATAATAATATGGTTTTCTGATGCGAGTGTTCCGTTAGTTTGGCTTTCGTGAATTCTCTTCCATTGTTTTGTTTTTTTTTTTTCCTTTTTATATCTTCCTAAAAGCATGAAAGATTTTTGTATTCTGGCTTCACCAATTACTTTCCAGAGAGTTGCTTATTCAGGGGTTCCTATGTTGTTTTCTAGGTTACCATGAAAGATTTGTCATGGCATATTTTCTATGTTATCCCTGTAGCCTGTAGCATCCATTTTAAACTCAGTGGTTGCCTTTGAGGTATTGTCATCTAGCTCAGGTTTTTATTATTTCAGACTCTTAATTCCAGGTACTAAGTCTAAATTGTTATAGCAAGATGGTCTATCAAGATACATGTACATAAAACAAGATTCACTCTCAAAAACCTAGATGTATGAGTGGGAAATCTCTGCTCTATGAAATGATGAAGCTCCCTGGCCAAAGAGACAGTTCCACCAACTCATGAGGTGTATCTAAATTTCCTAAAGTTGCTTCAAAGTCTAGACAACAGGAAGAAAAATGAGAGCGATAGAGTGACCCTGTGAAATGTCATGTTTTGATGGGATGGCCATGAATACGGAGAGAAAGATTGTAATTTTAGGAGCAGAATCAAAATCTTTATATATGCAGAAACAATATAATACGGTACAATGATATGATACATTCAAATGGGATAGTTCAAGACTTATTATGATTTAACAGGGGATTAATGATAAATTTTCATCTATTCCACTGTTAATTGGTGCCTTAGTGCTACCAAAAGTATAGGGGCATTTAAAGCTGTAGGCATTTCATTGAGCATGACCAGCCTAAGAAATTATGTTCTTCAATGCTAATAAAGGAAGTCAAATCATAACAGCTTAATATATCTAAAAATAAAATCAGTAATCTTATTTAGTTATGGATATAATTTTTATATTGCAGCCATACAACCAAAAGAAAAGAAAATGAGAAGTCTTGGCATCACTTCAGAACACAATGGGCTGGATACATGTTATATGATCCAATAGTAGATTTTCATAATGCCTTAGTCTGATATGGCTTGAAAAGACTAGTGAATAATAATACTACCAAATTCAAAATACCACCATTAATTTCCTGACTCTGTCTGACTTACTGACTTAAAAATCAATGGAGAACTGTCCATAAGATTGTGGGAGCATTAACAAGTCTTATTTTACTGAATCAAAACAAAAGTTGCAAAGGAATGATTCTGCAAAGTAATTAATGTAATTGTTATTATTTGCATATTCACAAAGCTTTTCTTCCTTCTCTAATTATTGCATAAATATTAAGGCCCTTTTCCCTAAAGACTTATTTGTTATTATACTGGGTTTGATTTTCTTTTCTTGTGTGTTGCTGTGATAAGAGCACAGCGTGATATTACTCTCTTAAAGCTTTGAACAGATGTCAACAACAGGGATGATATTATACAATAGATCTCTTGAACATATGCCTGTTGTTAAACCACTCTCTATTTCTTTTCACCCTGGTTCCTGAAGACCACAACTCCAGTCTTGTATTTGATGATTTTGACAATCATGTTAGCGGGATCATGGATCCTCTCTCCTATGAACAGATTACTTCCTCTATAATCATTTCTTTAAGCTCCATACATGCAATATATGTCAGGTTTTCCTTTTTGTTAGTGCTGAGGGATGTTAATGTATATGTCATGGTATGTCAGTTAATCTGTCTAGTGAGCAAGTGCATTCTTTTCACATCTTGACTATTGCAAATGGTTCTGCACCAAATATTAGTGTGCTAATAAGGATTCAAGTTGATTCAAAATCCTTATTTAAATTTCTTTAGATGAATATCCAATAGTAGATTTTTAGATTATCTGCTAATTCTAGTTATTTTATATAAGAGTTCCTACATTCTAGGCCAAGAAAAATGCACTATTTTTCATTCCCACCAACAAAGTACAAATGCCCCAACACTTCTCTATCCTTGACTTTGCTTTTTAAAAGAATAATAACATATCGATAGTCATATTATGATAAAACAATATAAATGGGTTTATATTTCCCTGATGAGTATGAACTGTTAAATATACATTAAAAGTATAGTAGTAATTTGTCTGTCTTCTCTGGGAAAGTGTCTATTTGTTTTGCTTATTTTTCAATTATCTTGTATAGCATTTCTGTGAGTTGTATAGCCCAATGATAGATAAACAGAGCACCCAAAAACATATGATGTACATATTACCAACCAGTCCTTGTGAAAGATTCCAAATATAGAGCCTTTATCAAAGAGTGTGCAAAACCATGGCAATATACATAGAAAAGAAAGAAGAAGAAGAGGAGGGAGAAGAGGGAGGGAGGGAGGGAGGGAGGGAGGGAAAGAAATTGAATCTAAATCAAAGTTCTAATTATCCTTAAAGTACTAAAATCCCTTTTCCCTAAGGACTCACTTATTGTACTTTAGTTTTTTATGTTATTGTAATAAGATTGAGAACTGCAAAGTTTCAAGGATAAACCAACAGAGAGCAAACATAAAAACATTGTGACACTGATCTTGACAATGATGCCTCAGATATGGAACCAAAGGAAGTAGAAAGTACCAGATGGTTCTCTCATGTCCTCTGTGGCTGCCTCTTCCTCTCTCTCAGAATCTATGCAATCATCTCACTCCAGGTACTGCTCCGCTGATCCTCATCCTTCCGTTACAGCCAATGTTCTTCAACTACTTGGGACATTTTATTTGTTCCCTGGCCTTCTTTTAGCCAGCATTCTGAGACCTGGCCCTCATCTATAACACTCATTGAAACTGATCAGCAAACATTTTTTGTCTCGTGAGTCCTGTGTATGTATTTTTGTTCTCACATTGCCCCTAATAAACTTTACCACAGAATTGCAGTTTAAATGTGGGCTGTTGTACCCATTACCTGATCTTTTTTACCTTCTAAATTTTTGGCCAATCCTCTGTTCTTTTGCTAGCTCACCTTTACTTTCAGACATCAGTATGTCTCCTGACACAGCTCTTGACCCTATCACGTTCCCACATAGCACATATTTACTAGGCAATTCCATCCTTTGTCATTATTTCAGTGTCTTTCTGTGGCTTAATAATGAACAAATTTACATGTCAAACCGACACTTCTCTTCTGGATATCAGGGTCTTGTATCCATCTGCCCACATGATACCATCTACTGGTTATTTCTGTGACTCTTCAAGCTCAATATGTCCCAACAATATGGTCATGTCACCTGTTTGATTCACTTTTACTGTCCCTCACCTCGACTTTTTAAACTTAGAAATAATTTTGGCAAAGAACTACAGAGAGTTTTTGATATCAAACAGTACCCCCTCTCTCAGAAAAGAATATATTTTCAATCATTGTCATGAAAGAGAAAAATAATAAAAAAGATTATGGCCGGATCTTAGAAAATATTATTTTCTGTGAACTATGTGGTATGCTATAAATTAGTTTATATAGTAAATTACACACTAAATTAGTTTCATATTATAAAAGGGAAGACAATTTCTTCATCGTTTTAAGTGCACTGATAAATTTTATAAAATTGGAGGAAACGATACATAAATATTAGTCACAGCTGTGAGGTATAGTAATGCCATTCCTGCATCTGAACTTTAAATTCTCCCAACTTTTCAAACCAATAATTGATCATCATATGCTCATGCTTAACAGAAAATACCACAGGTGTCTCAATCTTTCTTCCCTCATAGTTGGCTGAAGAACATTTTTGATAATTTCAGCTTTGAAATTTTTCTTTCACAGGAAGCAATGGGTCTGCAGTGCTTGAGAAGGACTGAGCAAGTGGATGTGGTAGGAGACTTGTAACTGTGACATTTCACACAACTCATAAACCACAATTCTGCTCATGTCTGTTTATTCTGAATTTGCTCTTCTAAAATACACTTGTTCCACAGTATGAAAAAAGGTATGCACAAAGGTTCTGCTTCCTCACTTTAGTGTTTTGACCTTTTAATATAGCTCCGAATTTTGTTGCTACGTCATAACTATAATTTTGCTGTTATGAATTAGAATACAAATATCTGAAATCTGATATGTGACACCCCCCCAAAAAAAAGTCACAAACCATACTTTGAGTACTACTGCTCTATACAGTCACATGCAAACTTTTTTTATTTTATTAGATATTTTCTTTATTTACATTTCAAATGCTATCCCAAAAGTTCCCAGTACACTCCCCTGCCCTGCTTCAAAACCCACCCACTCCCACTTTTTGGCCCTGGCATTCCCCTGTACTGGGCATATAAAGTTTGCAAGACATAGGGGCCTCTTTTCCAAATGATGGTCAACTAGGCCATCTTCTGCTACCTATGCAGCTATAGACACAACCTCTGTGGTTACTGGTTAGTTCATATTGTTGTTTCACCTATAGGGTTGCAGAAACCTTCAGCTCCTTGGGTACTTTCTCTAGCTCATCCATTGGGAGCCCTGTGTTCCATCCTATAGATGACTGTGAGCATCCACTTCTGTATTTGCCAGGCATTGGTATAGCCTCATATGAGACAGCTATATCAGGGTCCCTTCAGCAAAATCTTGCTGACATATGCAATAGTGTCTGGGTTTGGTGGCTGATTATGGGATGGANCCCCGGGTGGGATAGTCTCTGGATAGTCCATCCTTTCATCTTAGCTCCAAACTTTGTCTGTGTAACTTATTTCATGGGTATTTTGTTCCCTATTCTAAGGAGGAATGAAGTATCCGCACGATGGTCTTCCTTCTACTTGATATTCTTGTTTTTTGCAAATTGTATCTTGGGTGTTCTAAGCTTCTGGGATAATTTCCACTTATCAGTGAGTGCATATCTAGTGACTTCTTTTGTGATTGGGTTACCTCAATAAGGATGATATCCTNCANATACATCCATTTGCCCAAGAATTCATTGTTTTTATTAGCAGAGTATTACTCCATTGTGTAAATGTACCAAAATTTCTGCATCCATTCCTCTGTTGAGGGACATCTGGGCTCTTTCTGGGTTCTAGCTATTATATAAAGGCTGCTATGAACATAGTGGAGCATGTGTCCTTATTACCAGTTGGAACATCTTCTGGTATATTTCCAGGAAAGGTAATGCTGGATCTTCCGGTAGTACTATGTCCAATTTTCTGAGGAACGGCCAGACTGATTTCCAGAGTGGTTGTACAAGCTTGAAATCCCATCAGCAATGGAGGAGTATTCCTCTTTCTCCACATCCTTGGCAGCATCTGCTGTCACCTGAATTTTTGATCTTAGCCGTTCTGACTGGTGTGAGATGGAATCTCAAG
>NC_034596.1:5316443-5318174 GCF_900095145.1 Mus pahari | reverse complement strand
CCTGTGATTTCTGTTGGCCGCTGTCAGCAGTCCTGTGAGTCCAGCTCTCTCCTGAGTCTCAGTGTTCAGAGTACTCTCTGCAGGCAAGTTCTCCTCTTGCAGGGAAGGTGCACAGAGGTCTGGTGTTCAGACCTGCCTCCTGGCTGAAGATGAAGGCCCAAAACAGGGCCTGTCCCAGAAGATGTGTTGCCTCTGCAGTTTGCATACTCACCTGCCCAGACTAGCTTCCGAGGCACCCAGGACACAAGATGGCTCTCTTACCTGCTCTGGCGGTCAGAGCCCTCCCAGGCAGCCACCTCTCCTCTGGCAGGGAAGGGTGCCCAGATGTCTGAAGCCCAAAATGGGGTCTGTCCCAGAAGCTGTGTTGCTTCTGCCTGTCCCAGAAGCTGTGTAGCTACTGCCTGTCCCAGAAACTGTGTCGCTTCTGCAGTCCACTAGCTCACCCTACACAGTCCGTGAGCTGACCTATGAAGACTAGTCTCCGAGGGACCAGGAATACAAGATGGCTCCCTCACCTGCCACATGCAAACTTTTATGTAAAAGACTTGTCCAGCAACTATACATGTCATTCTCATTCACTTGGCAAAAATTATCTCAGATAATCATGAAGAGAAGTTTCATTGTTTCATACAGTTTCTTAAATTTGGTCAATAATTTTGCAAATGTTCTTAAAGATAAATGAAAGATGAAAACAAGAAGGCTTAGCTATTTTTGGTATTGATAGGGAACACTTCAAATTAAACAAAGTAAGAAGAAAATAAAGGTATTGACTTAAGGCACCAGGGCGAATTGGCACCCAGGAGGGACCTCCCCGTTCTCAGAGGTTAAGGAAATGGGGAGAGGCCATGTGACAGGGGAGGGATTGGAGGCTATGATCATGATGCAAAGTCAATGAATAAATCAATTAATAGAGAGAAAAATCAGAAAAGGAAAAAGTGTATGGCTGAATGGGTAGTTAGGACTTGGTTTTTGTCAACTGTATGTGCATTTATATGTTAATAACAATAACAATTCACATCTTAGAAGAAAATATTCTGTGGCAACTTGGATATTAACATTTTTATTTCACTGTAGATATTTTTCTTTCTATGAATACCTTTCATAATTTATTATATAAATATTTGATCACTTTTATTTGAACAAAATTCTAACCATTATCTAAATATACCATATGACCAAGTCACTCTTCACCCAGCCCTTTCTTCCCCTTGCTCTCAGCCTTATATCCACAGTAACTGAGCTGCTAACTTCCCTTCCCTTTCTACCCCATTCCACTCTGCACTTAAGTACTTTTTACCTCTATCTGCCAAAATCAGAAATGAAAAGGGAGATACAACAATAGACGCTGAGGAAATCCAAAACATCATCAGATCCTACTACAAAACTGGAAAACCTGGATGAAATGGACAAACTCCTAGACAGATACCAGGTACCAAAGTTAAATCAGGATCAGATTAATGACCTAAATAGTCCTAAATCACCTAAAGAAATAGAAACTGTCATTAATAGTCTTCCAACTAAAAAAAGCCCAGGACCAGATGGGTTTAGTGCAGAATTGTATCAGACTTTCAAAGAAGACCTAATTCCAACTCTCCTCAAAGTATTCCACAAAATAGAAACAGAAGGTACTCTACCCAATTCATTCTATGAGGTCACAATTACTCTGATACCTAAACCACACAAAGATCCAACAAAGAAAGAGAACTTCAGACCAATTTCCCTTATGAATAT
>NC_034596.1:5308608-5315060 GCF_900095145.1 Mus pahari | reverse complement strand
GTCTCTATCTGCATATGTAGCAGAAGATGGCCTAATCAGCCATCACTGGGAAGAGAGGCCCCTTGGTCTTGTAAACTTTATATGACCCAGCACAGGGGTAGGCCAGGGCCAAGTAGTGGGAGTGGGTGGGTAGGGGAGCAGGGGTGGGGGGGCGGTATAGGGAACTTTCGGGATAGCATTTGAAATTTAAATAAAGAAAAAAAATATTTATGGGCCTGAACAGAAAGTTCTCAAATGAAATAAAAATGGCTAAGAGATTTTAAAGTCGTTTAACATCCTTAGGAATTGTGGGAATATAAATCATCACAATTATTAATATCATACTGAAAGTTTCAACTTATTAGGAAGCATGGGAAGTAACTTCCCTTTGAAAAAAAAAAATGTACAAAGTTTCACTTGCCCCTAACTCACTGTTGTAATGGCTCTGTCATGAGATCTTTTTTCTTAACATCCTTGATGTGATCCTTTTATCAATATATGATCTAAAAGCAACTTAGATCCTATTATACTAGCCTTGTGCAGAAATTTCTTTCCTGAATACTGTTTATTATACCTTTGTTTTGTTGTGACATCAAAAAATCCACAAACATACATATCAGCATAATCTGCAACATTATTCTTAAAGACATAAATGCATAACACCCAGCTTAAAGTCTTACAGCCTAATATTTATTCCTGAGAGAAAATTTTCTGTCCTAAATACATTGTCTCAGACAATTAAAATAGTGTAACCCTCCCTGATACTATGTAACAATTCCAAATAATTCCCTTTTAACTTGTGCTTGACATGACAGCACTTCTTATACTTTTTGCCTACTTAAACTGTCTGACTTTAATTTTTTCATTATGCATTCTTCAAGTATGCTAGAAGTGGAGAGAATAGAAATAATACATGCATAAATGCATTAAGAATAGATGCAGTGTTAAACCTCAGTCTGAAATAGGGCTGCCTCCCTCCAGTCTGGAGGAGTTGATAAGGCATCATTTAGTGGTGCATAATAGGCGATTTGGATGCAAAACGTGGAACCACAGAGATTATAACCTGTCTGTCTTCAACCAGGCAAGATAGACTCATACAGATGACTAGATGCATGATATTTTAGAATGAATTTTCCTGGTTCTTAGGATTTCCCAGCAGAATGAACATACAGTGAATACAGGACTTACCCAAACCCCCTACAGTGAATGCAGGACTTACCCAAACCCCCTAGAGATCCTGTAATATACAGATAGAACAATCAAGTAAGATAAAGAACTACTAGACTCAAATGTGAATTCAGACAACAAAGACCTTAGATTATGCCAATCAGCTCTTGAAAGCAAAGTTGTAATGTCCATTTTCCTTATATGTGCCCAGAGAGCTCAGTGAAAGAAAATGCCTCTTTCTATTTTAAAAATAATTTCAGGGATTTCAAATGGTAGAGAGAGAAAAACTAATTGTATAACGATAAAACCTCTGGAGAGTTTTTGTTGATATTGCCTTCATGGAAGAGAAGTTTAAGACAGTGATTATTAAAACAGGAAAACTCATCCACGCTCTCATTAAAGTAGATAACAAAATGATTTTGCTTAGAGCAACAAATGTAAAATCTCTTAATTTTCTTCCTAAACCACGTGACTCCTTAGCAGCTCAGATAAAAGAAGCAGTTAGTGCAGGCGAGCGTCAGATCTCCCGTTAATGCAAAGTAAATTGAATTCTAGAGAATCTTGGTTCTTTTAAGTTGTCCAAGGGTGCTACAGTTCAATACAAAAACCATTACGCTTACTTACCATGCTACAAAGTCCTCCAAATCATTTATAAGGGCTGAGCCCGAACGAATAGCCCCAAGCTTGCCTGCTTCATTCTCAATAAATTCAAGCCTTCCTCAGACATTATTGAATTGTTCTGGCAGACACACACACACACACACACACACACACACACACACACGCACACGCACACGCACACACACACACACACATCTCCTCTTTCTTCTCTTTGCATATCTCATAGCTGGATTCTTTTTCCACTGGCTTTTTTCTTCGGTTCTTTGTTGTTAGTACCCACCATTTTGACTATTAGATGTACACCTTCTTTCAGTAGTTGCAGCACACCCTGGTCTCAAAAGATGTTTCCTACAATCAACAATGGCCTTTTTGAAATATAACTATAAATCATAAAGGACAGCCCTTGGGTTCCACTAACTCCCTTCCTTTAATATGCAGCACCCTCTCCTCCATAATAATATATGATGCCCCTCTACCCTGTGCACCCATAAGCATAGGGCTAGTGTTCTGTTTAAGTCCCAGGACACTGAGTATCACTGGTGTTCATTTCAAGTCACCCAAGGAAGCCAATGAGAATGATAGAAACTAAAACACACACTCACAGAAAACAACCCACAGCAGGTTTGAATATAATTACGAGTTTATTTCTTCACCAACCAAATTATTGTTAGTTTAAATTTGTGTTGCCATAGGGGGCCATTATTTTATGTTTACTTAAAATGCATATAGAATATATATGAGTATGTGCATATATATATATATATATATATATATATATATATATATATATATAATTTAAACGGATCTAGCCACTAGGGGTGATAATGCTCACTCCAAGAGCCATACACTTATCAAAATCCCAGTTCCAGGTATCAGTAATTACACTTCAAATTGTTGGTGAGAGGATTCCAAGTAACCCCAAAATAATATAAGATCTTGCTTACCTCCCAGAACTTAAAGGTAAAATCCTTTTACTGGAGATAGCACACACTTCTAACACAGGATTTGGAGGAATCAAATTTTGTACTGATCTGGAAGCCTTCTCCCTGACGACTGTCTTGTGTGGCATCTAAAGTTGTTATAAAACAACTTTAAGGTGTTTCTTAAGGAGACACCTAATGGGCTAGCATTTCAGTGGTTAGAAACCACTTCAATGTAAATATTGTTCAGCACAAAAAAATTCACCTGCCTTTCTTGATCAACTAGGTCAAGTTGGGAAGACTTCTCCAAATTAAGGCTGGTATGATTTTCTTCTGTACCCTCCAATGTTATTTATTAAAGCTAGCATCAATATATTAAAGTATCTACCCTTGTTTCCCTTGGTAGAAGATTCACCAGGATATAAAAATCCCTGTGCTAAACCTAGTAGTCTTTACCAATCAGGATTGCAGTTATAGGAGATTTGGAAAAGAGAGATGATTTCAATATTCTTCTTCTTGGAAAACTGTAGGGTGAGCACACGGTAATAAAAGAGCATAGGCATCTCTCACAGGCCTGATTATATTCTAAGCATTCACCTGGTCCTGCTACTCCAGGAAATCCATGGGTACATCATGATGCTTGCATACAGAGTCCCATAGATAGCATAGAGGCAAAGGTTGTCTTTTAGTCAGCAGTTCCTCTAATAGGGGCTGAGTTCACAGACTTTTCTATAACTTCCCATCTTGGATTCTGCATCTTTCTGAAGGTGTTAACAGCATCTATTCTATTCCTTCTGACCCTCTTCTACCCAACTGCATCAGGGTTTCTGTGGGTATGAGCTTCTGCTTGGCTCTCTGACTCTTAGCTTCTTACTTCCTGGCCCAATGATTTGGTAAACCTCAAATTTATATGTTAAATCCTCATTTCCACTTTATCTGTGGTATCTCAGTTTTCCTGACTGAAGTCTTACTAAAACAGGAAAGCATTGAATGGTAATGATATGATATAAAGTAACATTGTGTGTTAGTGAGGATTCTCTAGAGTGGCAGAACTTTTAGAGTGAATGAATATCTATCCATAAAACATGATATAATAAATTATAATATAATATAATACAATAAATAGGTATTTATTAGCATTTCTTATAGGCTGTTGATTATGTTATCCAACAATGGCAGCCTATGAATGGAAGTTCCAAGAATTTAGGGGCCATTCAGTCCTCAAGGTTGGATGTCTCAGCTACTCTTCTTTATATGCCAGACTCCAGATAATAGGCTCTAATACCAGTGAAGAAGTGGACTTGCAAGCAATCAGGCAAAAGAGAAAGCTTCCTTCTTCCACATACTTTATGTAGTCTGTCAGCAGAAGGTGTGGTCAAAATAAAAGGCAGATAGTCCCACCTCAAGAGATCTGGATTAGTTTTCATCCCTCAAAGATCAGGAGTAAAAGTGAGTCTCCCCATGTAATTTGATAATGAAGAAAAAAACAAAGTCCCTCTCAAGTGTGCTCAGACATTCGGATTTTAGTTAATTCCAGATGTAGCGAAGCTGACAATCAAGAATAACCTCGACACATTGCTAAGGATACAAAAACATGTGCCAGGGATATAATTTTACATTTAGCAACAGAAAACCAATAGAGGACCTGGTATTCCTGAAAGAGTTAATCACACCACCTTCTTTCTCCAAGTTCTTCCCAACTCTAAGCTCTTCCTTTTCATCAATGTACCTTCTGTTTCTTTGGGGTATTTGTTGCAATTTTTGAATTTTTTAATTTATGTGCACGATTATGCATCCAACACTTATCTTAGACATCATTCCACTGAAGATTGGAATTGACTTTTATGCTTTTCAACATGACACACCCTGTTTCTCTAAAGCAGCGGTTCTCAAATTTCCTAACGTTATGCCCCTTTAATACAGTTCCACATGCTGTGGTGACCCACAACCATGAAATGATTTCATTGCTACTTCAGCACAGTCTTGCTACTGTTATGAAGCAATGTAAAGGTCTCATGTTCAGAATTTCTTATATGTGACTCCTAAAGGGGTAGTGACCCACAGGTTGAGGTTGCTCTAGAGATTTCAAGATGCCTGGCACATAGTAGGCACACAGTGAAAGTGTGATGGCTTTCCTTGAGCTTGTGAGTAATTCAGTGAAGATGTGACTTGGAAGTCAGTGCTTACTAAAAGAACCTTTTCTTGTAGATGTGCTTTTTTAGGAATTAATCACAAATGTGCCTCTGAGATGAAGGAAAGGATCTCTACAGCAGCTGTCGCCCCTGAGAGCCTTTTTACATTCCATCAGTAACATAACCCATGACCAGGTAAATACTCATCTTCTTTATTTCCCCCAACAAAGAGAATCAATTACAAACTTGTCTCTTAATCCCTTAAGTACAATCTGAAGTCCATTAAAGACCCAGAAGTTAGTAACCCTAGGATGGAGAGTAATGTTTATACTATTAAATGAATAATGGCTCCATATTGTCTGGAAGAGTAGAATTATTGTGGATTACCATTTGGTTTCTTTGTTGGTTGTTTTTGAATCATTTAACGGGACAGGAGGATGCTCTGCTTGACATGAATACTAATGTTGAACAAGGCTTCTAAGGAGCAACAGGCTTTCATAAAGTTAGAGATAATTTCTGCATAGCACATGGGAGTTTTACCTTCTCCAGAGTTTTCAAACTCCTGTAGAATTACAACATCAATGTGTACTTAGTTCATTTAAATGGGCATCTATTTTCCAATCAATAAGACACCAAGTAAATGTGCTGGCCCATTCAAATCTTGCCTTAAGCTCTAAGATTTGCAATAGAATTCTGTTTTTTTTCTGAATATATTTTTAATTTTATTTAAACATAATAATTACTTATACATTTATTTTCTATGATATGACATTGCAATTATAAGATCACATTGGGACAACTGGCATTCCATCATTACACATTTATCATTTTTGTGTTAGAAGCAGTCAAGTTCTTCTCCCCTAGCTAGTTTGAAGTATTTGCCTAGTTGTTAGTAACTGAAAAGTCGTTCCTCCTATGGAGTCCCTCTATCTATTTAACATTCTTTTCCCACACCTCTAACACTCTTCCCTAACTCTGATAATCAACATCTTGTTTCTTATTTCTTTGTCATCAGTCATTTAGCACTTGCTTATAAGTGAAAATCAGCAATATTCGCCATTCTGTATCTGCAATTTTACTTAAAAATAAGGTTCTCCATTGCCATCCATGCTGCTGAAAAGATGTCCCTTCTATGACTGAACAATACTATTCATATTCTTATTTATCCATTGAAGGATATCCAGCTGAATTTTGTATTTTTGGAATGCAACCCTCCTATTCTATTGGTATAGATGACTCCTGACAATATTCTTGCCATTTTTGCTTATCATATTTTTTGTTGGTTGCTAAAATGATGTCTTTAAAGTTCTTACTACCTTCCATAAATTAGTTCAATTTAACAAATTTATCAAACAAATATTTTGTGCAATGCACTAAGTTAAATGCAGAAGATATAGCAATGCATAAATTTGTTTTTTGGTTTCTTCTTTCCTGGGGCTTACAAGGAATATATAGCAAACTGTCAATCATTTACTATGAGAAATGAAGGCATTTTTGTATAACAAAGACAGGGTGTTCTTACACAGCATCAAGTGGTGCCATCATGCAGATTTAGGGAGTTGGAGTAGTATGGTGGTTTAAATGAGATAGATAGATAGATAGATAGATAGATAGATAGATAGATAGATAGATA
>NC_034596.1:5299811-5308473 GCF_900095145.1 Mus pahari | reverse complement strand
TGGCTGTCCTGGAACTCACTTTGTAGACCAGGCTGGCCACGAACTCAGAAATCTGCCTGCCTCTGCCTCCCGAGTGCTGGGATTAAAGGCATGCGCCATCACGCCCGGCTTGGTAGCACTACTTTTTATGTGGTAAGGCAGGGCTAGATCGGATTAAATCAGACAGACTATAGTCAGAAGTCATTCTACAAATGAAGGAAATGTATTAAGGATTAAGTATTTAATTATGCTTCATTCATTCATCTGTTCCTGTTACTTATTAAATGTACAAGTATATTTTAGAAATATCTTTATCAACAATGTTAAATGAAAACAGACTTCAAAGTTAACCAGAAATTTTTAATTGAAACTTCTATTCCCTGACATTTCTCGAAGGATCAAGGTTAGCTTAATACCTTCGGGAATTTTCAACTGCCCCCTTTATTATAAGTTTCCCAGCAAGCAAGCAGACACATAGTTCTGCCTTACCCTGCACACAGCCATCACATTGTTTGATTATTTGATGCAGATTTCTTACTCTGCCTCATGGGTGGCATTGCTGTGGAAACTAAACAAAGCAAAAGTGAATTTTAGGATCTGCTAGGCCCTTGGAGCATCTTTTAGCCCAGAGGATGTATCTTTCTAGAATCATCCACTCATCCTTGAAACATCACAGGAGAGGCAAGTTTTGCTAGAGCTTCAAAAAGTACTTTTAAGGGCTTGTTCCTGGGTTCCCCTCATGGTGAGCTCCCTATATATAATGTTCATTGCCTGCATTTTCTTCATGAATCCTGATGTTCTTAGGACTTCTCCTTAAACATAGAACATTTTGCCCTGACTAACACTGGGTCTGCTTATTGCCCTCAGCACTCCTGACTACAGGAATGAACAATCAGATCTTCACATGTTGCAGTAACATTGCTGCCTGCCTTACCCTGCACACAGTCATCACAGTAGTGTACCTGTCATGTACAGGCAGCATTGCTGTTACCATTGAGTGGTGAACAACCACTGTGTCTCTTTCAGAGGAATCTCTAAGGCATCTCATATGCTGCTGTATAGCCATTTCCTCCCTACCTCATATGCAATTTGGCTTTGAACCCAAGTGCAGGACCTTCCATTCATCCCTATTATGTTTCTTCTTGTTAGATTGGGGCTATTGTTCCAGCCTGTCAAAATCATTTTAGAGGTTGGCTGTATTGGCTGTGTCTCTCTTTGCTTTATAGCATCTGCAAATTTGATCAGTATGCTTTCCATGTTTTCATCTAAGTCATCGATAGGAAGGATGGGTAGTACAGAGAAAAGGACATGGCCCTCTAGGTCACTGAAAATTGCTCTCCAGGCTGCTGGTGATCAATCAATCAGCCTTCATTGAGAACTGTCATTCATCCAGGTTGCACAACACTGAGACATATCATCACTCAGTCACATGCTACATCAAGTCCATGGAAACATCAAGGAATATTTCATCAAGTATCTTGCTGATAGCTGGATATACAGTGCCATGAGGAGTCTCTGTGTGAAAAAAATCTAAGAACTCAATATTAAACCTTGCTAAGTATAGTGTGTGTAGAATAGCATTCGAGTGAGAGTACAGTAATAGAGATAGGTCTCCTGTTCCACTAAAACATAAACTCCAGGAATAGCTATTTCTCTGAAAGGTAGCAAAAGTTGCTTAGTGATTGTAGTCACTTACATATTTATTTAATAACTTAATTAAACCTAGTATGATGGTGTTCTATAACTAGCTAGGTATGAAGCAAATTTAGGGAATAAAAGAGAATTCTAGAATTAATCTGTGTCACCTAGAATAGTCATTAGCAAACTATAGTTCTTACACCAGAAAAAAAATCCAAAAAATTAGGACCGCCAGTTTTGTTTTACAAATAAAGGTTTACTGCAGTCCCTCCATATCTACTGGTTTAATTGCCTATGGCTGCTCACATTGCTAGCAGAGCACCAAGGAGTAATTTTGACACAGAATGAGTGATCCTGAACCACAAAGAACTTGCTATAAAGCTTTATAATTGGCAACAGCTATCTTAGAAAATGGCATTCAAGCTCTTGTCACATGAGAATTTCCACAATCTACCTTTTACTTTATTGTCATATTGATCAGTATTAATGCTCTTGAAAAAAATAAAGCAATCCCAACCCCTTCCTGTCTATTATTGTCATGTATGTTTGTCTTTTGTTTATGTATGTTTATGTATGTTTATGTATGTTTGTCTTTTGTTTGTTTCACCCAGAATGCTTTATCTTCCTATGTGAGACTTTCAACACTGAAGACATGTGCCCCACAGGATGACCTGATCTATATGTATATACATATACATAATAAAATTATTTAGAAAACTTTTACTGAGAGTCTCCCATAGGCTGGTAACTACATTAGTACCTTCACAAGAGTCTTCACAAGAGATTTACAAAGACAAGTGTTTTATCTTTATTTTATTTTATGTTGAAGAAACTGGGGCATTTAACAACTTATACAAGAGTTCATAGCAAATAGAGGATTTTCTTGTGGTTTGAGCTAAGATTTAGCAGAGCCCATTTGTAATTTGGCTTGCTTTTGGCTCATCACATGGTCAAAAATCAGTCAGTTTAAAAGGGAGGAAATGGGATATGTTCAATTTTATAGAAATCTTGATTTGGGGTTTAAAATACAATCAAATTAATTTTTTAATCTTCTACCGATGTTTAAGTCTGCCAAAGGCAATTTTATTTTGAAAAGCCATTAACTAGCATGATTTTAAACAATAAAATCAATTCAGAAACTATTCATTCAGTTAAAAATTTGAGACAGCCACATTAATGTAATTGTATTTGAACTACCCTAAGTAGCATGTCCTTTAGAGCCAGTCTTAAATCACAGTGTGCTCCTCACTCGGGCAACTCCCATTCCATCTGCCAAGGCACAGATGGGCCAGTCTGTGCATTCGGGCACTTCTTTATATACTGAATACGAGAGCAACAACCAGGAAGCTCGTATATATGTAGCTCAGCTCTCCTTCGCATCCTCTCTGGGCAGCAAGGAAGGAACTGACATTATCTAATCACTATGTCTATTCATGCTCCTCTACTTCAAATCACTTCTCAAGCCCAGGCTGGCTCTTCCTCTCCATTAATAACTAGATTTGAGTTTTCCCTTAAGATCATATTTCATCAGCTGCTGGTGCCTCTTTTCTGCTGATTATGCTACAATGATCTGCTTTGGCAAGTCTCCAGACCTTCATTTATCACCTTGGGGCTACATTCCGGCCAGCCTGTTTTCTCTATCTTTGGCCCTTCCATATGCCCCCTCCAACTACCACATAAGCTCCTGTATCAACCCCCTGGCCAGATTTAATTTTGTATCCATGTCTATTCAAGCAGACATGCAAACAAAAATAATGTGTCCCCAGAAAAGCTTCATTTCTCATGGCCAATCTTAGCACAGCTTTTGCCATCATAAAGTATCTCCTGGGGTTCAAATATGTCCCTTGAGTGGACCCAGAAAAACATTAAGACAGATGTACACAGGGAGAAAAAATTTTTTTCTCTTGTGAAAACACATACAGGATCTTCTAGCATTTCGTTAAATAAACACCACAGGGTAATTTCGTGTTTATGGAAGAAGAGAAAAAACAACCACCTTTAAAGAAGATAGGCCATCAGAGAAATTTAATTACTCCCTCAGGTCTCTTCTGTGAAAAGAAAATGTTCACATGACAACTTGGGTGGCATGTTTTTTATGGTTGCTTCTCTCCTCTCAGGGAGGTGCTAATAGAAACAGGTTGTGATGGAGTCAGTTGCACTTTCCAAGCAAAACCCATCCCCCACTCTAGCCAGCTCTTACACTGCCTCAAGTTCATGTGCTCAGGAGGCAATGGAGAGAAATGCCCAAGAGAGGAGCCTCTGTGGGGAACTGCTACCTTTACAGACAATGCGGGTTTCTGGATTTTTTTTTTTTCAGGAAACTGTATTAAGAACTTTAAGAAAGAGAAATTTACAACCTGCATGTTTCCTTTTCTGACCTGGCAATGGTGTTTGAAGAAGAAAGACCATTGTAACAAGGGTAAAAAAAAAAATCAGAATTCTTTCCTTCTGTTACAGGAAATCTCCTGAAGCTGTCTGAAGATTCTCAGAAACTCTTGAACTGGGGGCCAGCAGCTTTGGCATTCCTGTACACTTCTGTTTGTTAGCTCTGCTACCTATCCCCAACTGGGAGTCCACAGGAAAGATTATGTAAACCCCTAAAGCTCCATAGAGCCTGAATGTGTCAGAGCATCACGAAATAGAGTATTTCTATCCCACAAGGCATTTGCCCTAGACAGCCGCTTTAGGTCAGAGACCTATGCTGTTTGAGAGTGAACGTACTGAGTACTCTAACCTCCACTACGGCAGAATTACAGAACGTAGTCATGTAGACTGCGGCTAGGTAGAGCCTCTGGCTGTCTCTGCCCAAAGGGAAAAGATTATGCTTAACGCCCCTGAGAAGTCAATAAATAGATCTCTTTTAGAGAATTCTTAATTATTTGTATATTTCTTTGAGAGCATTTATTGATAGAATGCTAGGATTTTCCCGTTGGGCTGGTTGGTAGCTTCAACATTCTGGACTGTGGTCTCCACAATAGAAAGATGTGGAGACCTGGGAACTAACTCAGTCGGGATCTTATTCCATCAGTCTGTCAGTCAGTCTGTCAGTCTTGACGGTTGAAGTGCACTGACTAGTGCTGCAGTACCCACCCACCCCCAGCCCCAGCCCCACCCATACCCACACCCCCAGCCCCACCCACACCCCCACCCACACCCCTGCTGGACAAGATTCCTGATGCTGCTCTCCCTTGTTTGAGCTCAAATAAAGCTAATCATTGTCTCCCTTGATTCTCGTCATCTTTCTGAATCATCTTACCCTTTCCAATCTCCCTACGTATATTCTAAATTACCCCCTACATCAAATACATATCACAGGAAAACAGTGGCTTTCCTTAAATGCTAGCCAGACCAAATCATTTCTTTTCATAAAGTAACTCTAAATCTCTCTATAGCGAGAAAACCAAGCACAAGCTCCATTCATCTCTAGATCTTAATAACTTACCTAGTATGTATATTATTTGAAATTTTAAAAAGAGGTGATATACTGAAGTGTTTAATTATTATGAATTATTGGAGGATATTTTAGTTGAAAAAATGTAATATTGAGATATTTTAAGTTCATCTCCAATTTTTAAAATAATAAAATAAATCCCTTGTGCCCTCTGTATATTTCCCATTGTGAAAGCATCACCATGGCAATGACATGGTAAGAATATGAAACATTATCATCATCACAGAGATCCCTTTTGGAAATATTTTGTAGCAAAATCCCTCTCCTGTTTCCCCCACCTAACCTTTGTCCATGACTGCATCAGTTCACTGTCTCTATAATCTTATCATTTTCAAAATAAACAAAAGGATGACAGTGTGCACCCTTTCAGAACATTGTTTCCACA
This sequence comes from Mus pahari, assembly GCF_900095145.1. Lineage (NCBI taxonomy): Eukaryota > Metazoa > Chordata > Mammalia > Rodentia > Muridae > Mus > Mus pahari. The sequence continues at coordinate 5,303,020 of NC_034596.1, read as the reverse complement.
GAGCACCATTCCCTAGAGAAGACACCATCTGATGTAGTAAGAGCATGCTCACACTCATTGCTGAGATCTAATCCACGAGACTCATGCAACATAATTGAAGAATGGATTTGGTAAGAGATATTGGAGTTATTTTCACATTTTGATCATAACAAATCAAGTGGCTAAATCCTCCCATGGACAGGCATAAGGAAAAGCTCTGATTTCTTGGGGATAGTTATCCATGAGTGCACTTTCTGGGTCAGATGATAGCAGCATGCTTAGTTTTATAAGGAACAAGCAACCTGTATTCCTAAGGGAATGTCCCACTTTCTACCGCCACAAACCATACATGGGTCACTAAGGTTTCTCCACATCATTGCCCTTATTTTAAAATAGACTTTTGTTATTTTAACATGTATAGGGTTATCTAATTTAGAACATAATTTGTACTTTCTTAATGAATAAAATTGTTGGACATTATTATTATCATTATTATTATTATTGAAAATGTATTCTGCTCTCATACAATATATCCCAACCAGTTTTCCCTCCCTCCACTTCCCACTATTCCCAGCTGCCCTCTACCTCCTGTTTTCCCCAGAGCCACTCTCCCTCTTCAGAAAAGAGCAGACAAATAGGACAAAACAAGATACAATAAGACAAGGCATATGCCCTCCTATGGAGGCTGGATAAGGCAACCCAACAGGGAGGAAAAAGTCTCGAGAGCAGGCAAAAAAGTCAGAGAAGCACTCTTCCACTTAGGATGCGCGAACACACACACACACACACACACACACACATACACACACACACACACATACACACACATGCACGCACACACGCGCACACATATGCACGCGCATGCACACGCACGCACACACACACGCACACACACGCACACACACGCGCACACACACGCACACACACGCACACACACGCGCGCACACACATGCACGCACACGCACGCACATGCACACATGCGTGCACACACACACATGCACACACACGCACGCACACACGCACACACGCACACACACACGCACATGAACTATCTAATACCCATAACATATCCACAGGAGCCCTGCTACAGACCGACTCAGGCCTTGTGCTTGCCACTTCAGTTTCTGAGAGCCCACGTGAGCCTTGGACTTTCGTCCATGTGTTTATTCAGTACTTGTCTCTGCTCATCACTAAAATTTCTGCTTTTGTATCTTTTTTCCATATTTTCATCCAAACTGTTGAATTTGACAATTATTTCCATAATCTAAATATTGTTCCTTTGTTGGACATGTGGTTTGTAAATGTTTCTTCAGAGTTTGTATTTTAATCTTTTGATTGTAGAATCATTTACATAACTTTTTTAATTTTTAGAAAATATCAACAAGTTTTCTTATAGATTCTATTTCTGTGCCAAGTATAGAAGTTCCTAGATTAGCCTTAGAAGCCAAATGATTTTAACCTTTTTTTATATTTTACAATAAACTATAATATGCTGTATTTAAGTCTGATTAATTTTTGTTGTTGTTGTTGTTGTTTTGTTTTTGTTTTTCGAGACAGGGTTTCTCTGTATAGCCCTGGCTGTCCTGGAACTCACTCTGTAGACCAGGCTGGCCTCAAACTCAGAAATTCGCCTGCCTCTGCCTCCCAAGTGCCGGGATTAAAGGCATGTGCCACCACACCCGGCAAGTCTGATTAATTTTAAAGGTTACTTTTAAATTTATTTATTTACTTTTTGTGGGGTCTATGTAGGGAGAGGTGGAGGGGCTATGAAAGCATCATAGAAAGCATATGAACATGAGAAGATGGCTTCCAGGGAGTCCATTCTGTTTTCCAACATGTGGGTTCCAGAGATGGAATAGTCAGACTTGGGAACCAGTGCCTACGAGTCATATGACCAGCCATACTTTGAAATAAGTTTTATAAATTATGAAACAGGCCAATGTCCCTTCTTCCCTCCTTACCTCTTTCCTTGTCTTCTGACTATGGATGTCCAATTTTTCTAGCACTGTTTGCTAGAAAGTTTTCGCATTCACTTCTCTACTGAAAATAAGGAATGAGAGCAGCATTACTGAGCCTTCCCCACATCATCTCACATTCTTTTGGTGTCAACCTAAAAATTTCCTGTGGTCCCATCAGGGACAAGGTCTCCAATGATACCCATTGCTCATCACCCTAAAGATTAAATACATCCTCAGTGACTGGACATCTTCAAACAGAGGTCCTCAGAGTGTCAACTTGTACTGTCCTTTCAGATGTAGGAATTTGCTGCCTTTCTTTCTGTCTTCAGTCACCTTGATTCCAAAGAGCCAAAGAAACACCACCCTTCCTTTGACACACAGCTCATTTATGGAAGCTAGAATTATCTGGAAAACCTCTGGATTTCTTTAGGCATGGCTCACTAACTCCACAGTACATAAGACTTCACTCTGTGTCCTTCTCTACCACTTTATCTCCTGACTGCCTTATTGAGGAAGTTGTCATGCTTATGTATCTGGAGAGCATGACAGAGAAATGCTTGTTTGTGTGCTAGTAGAAGAGACTACAGAAAGACCTACATGCTCTTCACTCTATCCTCTCCCCAATACATCATCAAAGCTACGATTGTGTTCACTCTGAAGACAAACACATAAAATGACTTAGACTTACATGTATTTGAGGCAACATCTTCACATATGATTGAAAGGGCCAGTCTTTCACTCATTAAGGGAAAATGTTTTAAGGTAACACACAGAGTCAACATGGCTATTCAGAAACAGACTCAACTACAGCAGTTTTTGTCTTAAGTTCCTTTACACTTTAGCCCTTTAGGCTACAAAACCATGGCTTGTAAAGTCTAGTCTTAATTAGGCTATGATCATCTCTAGTTTAATTTCACTAACCCCTGGATATGTCAACATGTAGAGTCAAGAGTACAATGTATCAATGGGCCCATTTTAATAGGCCTTGATATTTCTGTCCATGTCCACTTATATTTAATGTTGCTGCCATGAGTGAATTTGATCATATTCTCCCTGAGGCACTTTAAGCAAATTGGAAACTTTTATTTTAAATAACAAAAAGCTGACGAATGAAATGCTTAAAAGTAGGCTATGCTGATTCTGAGAATATCTCTAGAATGGATATATAGAAGGGTCTCTCTCTCTCTCTCTCTCTCTCTCTCTCTCTCTCTCTCTCTCTCTCTCTCTCTCCCCCTGTGTCCCCCTGACTGGGAATGCAATGCAATTAGCTGC
>NC_034596.1:5298571-5299741 GCF_900095145.1 Mus pahari | reverse complement strand
CTCTCTCTCTCTTTCTGTGTGTGTGTGTGTGTGTGTGTGTGTGTGTGTGTGTGTGTGTGTGCGCGCGTGTGTTCTCAGAGTACGGCATTAGAATACCTATATCAAAAGTACTGGTGCACTATCTTTCCCGTATCACTGTCTTATTTGTTTTGTTTCATTTTGCTTTGTTTATCCAAAAGAACATAGAATGCAAACAGAATAGAAAATTTTAGACTCTTCCCTCAATTTCTGCTCCATCTTTTACACCTGCACATCTTATAGACAGGACAAATTGTAGGTCTAAGGTGTTGTGACTGGGTTGGTGTCCCAATCCCAACCAACTTAAGTCTCACTTGGTTTCAGGAGTTGGCTGTTTCAGGCTCCATTTCTCCCTTTGTTAGGAGTCTTAGATAGGCTCACCCTCATAGGTTTCTGGAGTTTCCATTGTCCCAGGATTCCAGCTCATCTGAGAGATGAATTCCCCAATCCAGCTATATCTCCCAGCACTCTCCCTCTCTGTCCTCCCACCAACTCATCCCCCTGTTCCCATCACACCCCATACCCCCTACAGTCCCCTTCCTCCATCCAGCCCCACTCCAGTATCTAATCTATTTCCCCTTCTGAGTGACGTTCAGGCATCCCCTCTCAGGCCCTCCTTGTCACTTAGCTTCTTTGGGTCTGTGCACTGTAGTATGGCTAATCGTGTCCTTTATGACTAATATCCACTTCTAAGTGAGTGCATACCATGTTTGCCTTTCTGGCTATGGGTTACCTCACTTCTATCTTTATCCCACTCTCAAAAAGAGCATATTCCCTACTAGGACCTTAGCTTATCAACTAAAAGTGTAAATTTAAGGCATTAAATTTTAGAAACATTGACCACATGGCCAAACATACTGAGTTTTCTGGCTGCGTTTTGGATTGCTGGAAGTTAAGCAGCTTGGTTTCTGAGTGGTCGGAAACTTTCTTGATCTCCAGTTGGCTCAGGTTTGGGTCAGAGTTTTGCATGGCACAGCCATTGAGGCTTTACCCCATTATTCATCCAGATGATTTTTGTTTTGAGACAATCAGCCAATTATAGTACTTTAAATTACCCTTTCTGGCATCTAGTGAGAAATCTCTCTCTCTCTCTCTCTCTCTCTCTCTCTCTCTCTCTCTCACACACACACACACACACACACACACACACAC
>NC_034596.1:5294174-5297901 GCF_900095145.1 Mus pahari | reverse complement strand
GATGGCCTAGTTGGCCATCACTGGGAGGAGAGGCCCTTGGTCTTGCAAAGATTATATGCCACATACTGTTTCTAATATGGTCCCCTTAGAAAAAAATCTTGCAAAGGCATCAAGAGCCATAACTGGATGTCCATACTAACACTCAAAAAAATTTAGGGTATAATTCTACCAATGGGAATTATTTAACTAATGTACAAATTTAATGAAGTCACCCTCAATAGAGAGCTGTTTCTATTTTTCAAAATGTTATTGCTATCTTTCCCTTGCATTGCTATCCCTTAGTTCCTCTTGACACAATGAAATGGTGCAACCTAGTTTCCAAATTACCAAAACGGGGTTGGGGGACAGGTAAAAATAAACAAGTCTTAGATTCAATAAATCAGTTCATTATACCCTAGATCTTCAATAATATTCCAGACATGGATGTGAAAAGGTATATCACCAGTTAACTCAGCCAGAAAATAAAGCACCAAAATGGACTGATACTTGAAGAATTCTTAAACTCTTGTTGATATGTGTCTGCGTCAGGGTTTCTATTCCTGCACAAACATCATAACCAAGAAGCAAGTTGGGGAGGAAAAGGTTTATTCAGCTTACACTTCCATGTGGCTGTTCATCACCAAAGGAAGTCAGGACTGGAACTCAAGCAGGTCAAGAAGCAGGAGCTGATGCAGAGGCCATGGAGAGATGTTGCTTGCTTCCCCTGGCTTGCACAGTTTGCTTTCTTATAGAACCCAAGACTACCTGCCCAGGGATGGCACCACCCACAAGGGACCTCCCCCCTTTGATCACTAATTGAGAAAATGCCCCACAGTTGGATCTCATGGAAGCATTTCCTCAACTGAAGCTCCTTTCTTTGTGATAACTCCAGCCTGTGTTAAGTTGACACACAAAATCAGCCAGTACAACATGGTAACAACTGCCCCGTTCCACTGTGAACTATCTATCATCCTCATACCATAAGACCTTTCCTCTGCTCTAGCATCCATTTCTAATCCTTCTGTTACTAAGTTTGCTGTGTTTCAGAAAGAACTTTAAGCAAAATATGAGTATCAGTGGGGTTGAAAACAGAACTAAACATTAGTTTGTAAAGAATGTATTCCTTTCATGTTCTGACCACTAACTACTTCTCTTAGATTGTTTTTTTAAATATAATGAGAGATTGAAAACATAATAGATTAATAGACGCTCAGGAAAAAGTATCTCATGGTAACAAACATCCCCTCCCATATGTTTATGTGTTTATAGTCTCTCTCTCTCTCTCTCTCTCTCTCTCTCTCTCTCTCTCTGTGTGTGTGTGTGTGTGTGTGTGTGTGTGCTTGTCTATATTTACACATTTGCCCATGTGTGTGCAGGTACATGTGAAGCCTAAAGGTTAAGTTGGGTGTCTTCCTCAATTCCTTTTTATCTAATACACAGAGGTAGTCTCTCACTGAGTCCATCCATCACTGTTTCATCTAGTCTAGCTGTCTCCAGAAGTGTCCCTTGCCTGAAAGTCTACAATTAGACTCCAGAGCTAATGCAACATTAGCGCATAAGCATTCGCATCTGTTATTGCCCAACAGCTTCAGCACCAGGTAAGCTGATTTCAGCCATAGCTTCTCTCCGATATATCTCATTCTTCTCATTCCAGAGTGGTGGTTGGCCCAGTGATCTTTGTTCTCAAACAGAGCAAAGAAATGGTTGGTTTTTGATTATTCTGCTTTTACCTTAGGTGGAGACAGGAATGCTGACTCCTAGGCTTTGAATATGTCAGAGATGCAGCTAAAACTCGCTTTAGTTTTGAGCTCTGAGATTGTTCTATCCAGATTTCTCAGGAATGACTTGAAACCAATAGTTTCCAACTATGGTTATGCACTGTAACTATCTGAGGCTTTAGAACCACTGATGCTGGGGCTCCAACCCAGAGAGGCTTTGATAATTAGTATGAGACTGGGATACACATCTCTAGGTCACAGCTGTTACCAAATCATAGTGATCATCTCATTATTATAGCACCTCTCCCTCTCCTTCTCCCTCCCCCATCCTGCTCTTCCACCCTCCTTCCCCCTCCCCTCTCCCTCCTCCCTCCCCCTCTCTCTCCCCTAATGTGTACACATTCATGTGCATAGAGAATACAGATCTATATTTGATGTCTTCAACAGTTGCTCTCTTCCATCCTATTCTATCTATCTATCTATCTATCTATCTATCTATCTATCTATCTATCTATCTATCTATCTAACTATCTAGTGACAAGGTCTCTCAATAAGCCTCAAGCTAACAATAAATCCATTTATATTGAACTAACCTATGCATAGGTAATACTGAAAATCCCTGAACAAAAAAGTAAAGTATAGGAAAGCAGCCAAAAATCTGGCAGTTACCAGAAAAAGTTCCATCACTCTGCAAGAGTGGAACTACTCTGGGGAAGATTTGCATTTCAGAGCTCTTTTGAGAGATCTCAGTAAGGTTAGCACAGAGCTTTGTGGGAACTCAAGCAGAAAGGCAGTATTACTTGTCTAGAAGACTGAATACCTGTGAGGGATTCAGACCACTCTCAGAACGAGGGGTAACTAAGGCCCCTCTGGGAGGAAGCCTCAATACCTATATAAACTCTTGGTCACATCCTTGCTAAAGAATGGAGAGTCATTACCTAGGGGAAATCCTGGGAAGAAAAAAAAAATCAGATCACAGAAGTAAGAGACATCTGGTCAGCTTTCCATCAGTTGGGATGTAAAAGTTTTGATCTAACCAATGTTTTAGTCTCTTGGATTTTTGACACTAAGTGCCTTAGATTACTTTGTTTATCAAAAACATATTTTTGCTTAACATTCCCAGAGGCTGATATGAGAGATGAGTCTGGGATGAGAGGGCCGTAATGAGTGACTGCTTCTGCATTGTATGTGGTCTCATCATAGTCTCACATAATAGAGATCTGTGCAGGCTGCCTAGTTCCCTGTCTTCCTTTTGCAAAGAATGCTATCCCATATGAGGACTGCATCTTTATGATATAATTACTTCCCAAGGGCCTCACCTTGAAATGCCAACACATTGGAAATTACATTTAAAAACATGGATTTGTGAAGCATAGATCAATTTATAAACAATGTAACGATACAGTCACCCACTTGAATGAAAATAACTGTTGTTCAGACAATTTAAAAAGAATACATGATTTCTACAATATTTCATCCATAATATCCAGGAAACCCTGAAAAAATACTAGACATTTGAGGAAAAAGAAAAATTACAAAACATAATTATTGACACATTTTTTATTTCTTTAAACTTTTAGGGTCAGTTTGCTAAGTTCAGTGATAAAGCTATCAGAAGATATTCTGAAAATTGCACTTTTTTTTGAAATAAAGAAGAATGGAAACAAAAAACCATGTGATGAAGGCATTGAACATCACTGGAGATGTCTGCGAGTCTCTGCTTTGGTCAGTAGGATGTACTCTGAATAGCCCTCCATTTTTCTTCAATTCTAAGGTATCCATGTCTTAGATCAAAGACTTGCCCACTTCTACACTGTTCCCAGCACCCTTCCAGAAGTGATGCTAAATCTTTGAAAATTGAGATCTGTTTCAATAGCTGTCTGCTTTGTGACTTCAATTTTCCTGATCATCCTTTCATCCTCTTCTGTTCAAGATCCATGAGTTCTGCATCAGACTTGACCTTTTAACTTAAGAATCTCTTCAATTTTACAGGAGCGCCATAGAATGTTAATTATCCTTAAAAAAAAAAA
>NC_034596.1:5289987-5293994 GCF_900095145.1 Mus pahari | reverse complement strand
ATATATATATATATATATATATATATATATATATAAATTTTATACATGTTCTCCGTATTTTCTTAGCCATCTATAGTTCTGTAAGTTGACATTTCTAGAGCTTTCCCTTATCCACATTAGCATATAGATTGCTGTAATCCTTGTTTGGCATGTTTAGGCAGTCATGTTTGTGTGATTTTGTGGGTGTAGCTTCTATAATTTTTAAGAGAGAATCTTACAGCAAATGTCCTGTCCTATCTACTCTTACAATCTTACAAAAAATGTCAGAGTCCTCATTATCATCCAAGACTTCCTATTTGAATACTTCTGAGGGCTCTGTTTGAGGTTTTTTTTTTTTTTTACTATATGACACAGTGATGCTACAGGTGGGTTATATTTTCTATTAATACTTAGCAGTGTTTTGTCCATTAATGTCCTACTGAATGAGATTGTAATATCAAGAGAATCCACCTTTATACTGAAAGACTATGCACAGTCAAGCTGTAAAGGAGACAGGATCAATGGCCCCTATACCCTCCAGTTCACTGAGCTCATTGTCATAACCTGTCACCCTTCCCCTATGACATCAACTGAATATCTCTGATATCCAATGAGCATATTATAGCCTATACTGCATGTGTGTTGACTGCCTCTAATTTTGCCTTAATCTTGAAATAACCTATATGTAGCAATAGCAGTGTGGCATTTGAAGCCACTATTATAAATAAGTCTGAAAGTTAAAGGAAAATGTGTCTGTGATTTTAAAATACCAAGCATATGTAAATTATAAAAGAATAGTCACATAAAATTATTACATTTGTGTGTGTTTGTGTGTATGATGTACATGTACACATGTATGTATGTTTGCGCATACCATGTGGGAGTCAGAGGGCAACTCATTGAATCTGTTCTTTTTCACTATATGAGTCTTGGGGTAGAATTTAGGTCATGTGAATTGGTACCTTTACCCATTGAGGTATCTTGCCATCCCAGGAATTTTAAATAAAATGTGAACCAGCAGAAGCAACAATTTCACTAAGGATAAAGAATGATATCATATTAAGGGCTTAGAATAAGACTCAGTGGTGGAATAATTGTCTAGAATGCACCAACCAGACCCTGGATCTAATTTCCAATGCTACAAAGAAAAAAACCCAGCAAATACAAGAAAACATATTATTTTCCAACATTCATGCAGACATGCACACACACACACACACACACACACACGACACGCATCATCCACACAAACAAATAAGTTCAATTTAAAGAATTAAAGCAACTTTTAATGGAGGTTAAGAGGTGTACCCATGGTTACGAGCAGTTACTACTCTTCTAGAGGACTTGAGTTAGGAATTTCAGTTCCTACATCTAGTGGCTTATAACAGCCCGTAACTCCAGCTCCAGAGGATCTAATGCCATTTTCTGGATACCTTGAGCATTACACTCACATACACAAATTCACAACATATACCCACAATTAAAAAGTAAACTAAATAAATGTGTTTTCGAAATGTGAAGAAATTGTGACAAAAATATCCTGAAATTGAAGAACGTATAAAGCCTAAATCTAAGCTCAGTGAATCTTAAGCATAAGAACCATCCCTACGCCAAGAGAATCATAAACAAATCGCTTAGAATCAGAGAAAACTGAGAAAAAATTCTAAAAGCAGTAACATTAAAAATGTCAAATTAAATACAAAAGAACAAACTAAAATATAAGTTTGGTGGTTTTTTTTTTTTTCAGAAAAACACAAGTGAGAAAATGTGGATGTTCTTGTTCCTTTGAAATGTTCCTGAAGCTTAATTCCCAGTGCATGAGTATAAATTAAAGCTGTTAGGGGTAATTAGATTAGGACAGTCCACCACTTGGTAAAGAATTGGTATATTCATAACAGGGATCAGGGGGCCAGTTTGAAACTTCTCTTTCTTCTACCAGGTACAGAAATAGAATTCAGCTCTTTCCACAATGTGAGGATTCAGAGAAGACGCTACCTTAAGAGCATGGAATAAGATTTTACTAGGCACTGAATCTACAGGCTGATTAATTTTAAACTTTCCAATCTTGTAAACTGTCAGAATAAATTTCTATTACTTATGAACTTCCCAGTTAATGGTAAGATTATGCAAATATTCTTTATGGACATAGCTACAAATTTCTTGAAATATGAAACAAATTCAACCACATATAATCAGGAGATGTTATGATAATGTATGTCTTACCCTATAAGAGCAAAGCTAGTTTAACATCAAAAATTATTAATAGAATTCAGCAGAACAATATCAACTAACTGGACCACTCAGAGCTCACAGGGACTAAACCACCAACCAAAGAATATACATGGAGGCAGCCAGGTCTCCAGATACATGTGTATCAGAAGTCAGATATGGCCTTATCTGACTTCAGTGGAAGGGGAGGGAGTGTTGATACCCCAGTGTAGGGGGATGTTAAGAGGGTTGAGGCAGGAGTGGGTGAATGGGTGGAGGAGCACCCTCATAGAGGCAAAGGAGAGGGGGAAAAGGAAGTGGGATGGAGGGTGTTTGTGGAGGGGGTAATTGGGAAGGGGGTATGATTTGAAATGTAAACAAATAAAATGATTAATGAAAAAGAAAAACAACAACAAAAAGAATTTAGCACATTAACCTAAATTGGAAAATCCATGTTGTCATCAACACACAGGAAAAAGGCTTGATAAAACTTATTATCTAACCCCAGTAAATAATGTCTAGTAAAATGAGAAGTAGAAAATAACTTCCTCAAGCTTATTACCATACATGAAAAAAATTTTACAAAATTTTTAAAAGAGGTCATTAATTCGAAAGAAAGCAAATAGTATATGGGAGGTGTTGGAGGGAAGAACATGGAAATTTGTTTTAGATGTCTCATAATCATAAAAATTATAACTAATATATATTAAAATCCATAGCTGACTCCATGCTTAACAATTAGAGTGAATGGGTACCTGCACTTACTAGGATCAAAGAGAAAGGGTCTAGTTCTCACCAGTTCCATACAATATTTTAATGGAGGATATATCCAATGCAATAAGACAAGAAAAAGAAATAAATGTAACCATATTTGAAATGGCTAGAAAATGCATTTTCCATGCAAGTGATACAGTAATTAATACAGAAAATCCTATATCTTAGTTTATCAAAGTTATGAGATAAAATATGAACTTACAAAAATATATTCATTTATCTATTTATTTACTTATTTATTTACTTGTATGTGTGTGTGTAGCTGTACATGTGTATGGAATGTGCATGCATATGCACACCTATAATTGGAGAAAATTTTAACAAAGTATTAGTAAAACCGGTACAATAAAATTGTTCCATATTTCTGAGACATATTTAATAATACCTAAATAAATGAAAGATATAATATTTTTAATTATCTAAAATCATCTTATTCTTAAGACCAAAACAGTATCATGTACTAGGCAAGCCTAATGAAAATTACAATAGATTTTTCTTTCATTGTAGAAATTATAAAATTCATCCTTAAGTCAGTTATCACAAAGTTGGTATAATAAAGACTTTGTGAGATGGGTTGACAGAATCAAAACACACTAATGATTCTATAAAATGTTCAAATAAGAAATAAAGAAAAACATTATGTGGAAATCGAGAGATAGGGGAAAAGAACATGGTAGACATATCAATGAAGAATATACACATTCCAACATTGCTACTGGGACTAGATATTAATATGCAAAAGAAAGGAAAAAGGTGGATTTCAGTTGAAACATGTACAACATGTAAATATTAACTCAAAATTGATTTTTAAAAACCTAAATATGAACTCTAAATCATTTAATCTAAATTCATCACAATTTGAAACAATAAATTATAGATTTAAAATAATACTTTGGACTGCCGGGGAGAGAGCGGACTGGAGAGGAGGGACCCGGGTCTGGTCCCGGTTTTCCGGCGCCTGTTCCGCCCAAGGAGGGGTGGTCGCCTGGCAGCAGTCCCCAGGCTGATCCAGCACCCGGCACCTTTCCCCACCCGAGGAGGGGTGT
>NC_034596.1:5273114-5287301 GCF_900095145.1 Mus pahari | reverse complement strand
GGTGGGTAGGGGAACAGAGGTGGGGGGAGGGGTATGGGAAACTTTCGGGATAGCATTTGAAATGTAAATAAAGAAAATAATAATAAAAAAAAAGAAAGTGAAAATTAAATAATAATAATAATAATGATACTTTGAAAACCTCCAAAAATAAACGGTAGATGTTGTTTTGGACTTCAGATTTGGCAAAGACTTCTTAAGTAGAATACAAAAGGCAGAAACTTGAAAATATGAACAAATTGATATCTATACATTTATAAATGTTCTTTCTGTAAAACAGGCTGTAGACAAAGAAAGGAGAAGCCACAGCATGCAGGAGTATTTCTAAAAACCATGTCTATTGGGCTGGAAAAGTGGTCTAGCACTTAAAGGGTTTGCTTGGCACATAACAATATAACTTACATGTTCTACGTATTTTCTTAAAAGAAATAAAATGACACATCCATTCAAAATTTGAAACATTAACTACTCATTTCCTCTCATCGTTGCAAATTAGAAGCCATATAACTGACCACAAACACATGTACAAGATACAATCGCTAATGCACCAAGTAAGTGGAGTACCACCCAGCTCAGGAAGGAATTGCTGATACACTTCAATGAGATAAAGACATAATGGCAGGTGAAGATAGGAAGCAAGAACAAAGAATAAGAAGGTTTCATCTACATAAAGCTTTTGAGCATATAAACTAATTTACCATGATAGAAATAAAATCTGGGGAGGGATGGGAATGAGTGAAGAAGGCAATGGAGTCAGGAAAGAGGGATTAAATTTGTCAAAATGCATCAAATCTCATGCTCAAAATATGTGCACTTTAGTGTATGAAATTTCTATTTAATACAGCTAACAAAATTGATAGGAAGAAATCCCTTGGTTTTAATGAAAACATATACCTCAATGTTAACACTCCCAGCTTAAGGTCTGGGGGATGACTAAGTGCTTCTTTTGTAATCATGAGAACCTGAGTTTGATCCCCAAAGCACATCTGTAAAAGTCAGGGATGTGGTGTGTTCTTAGAATCTCATCAGTAGACAGCACAGGAGGATTACTGAATCTTCCTGGCCATGTGTCCGTCATCATTACTGAATTCCAATCCAGTGAGAGACCCCAGGTTAAAGGAGGGGAAACGTGAGGTTGTCTCTGAGGTTGTCCTCAACTTCCACACACTCCTGCACAATATGAACATGAATACATACTATCTCACATACACATGCATACATTTGTAAAAATACCTAGTTGATCTGAAAGAAAAGGAAAAATATTTAGCTAGTAGGGACCTTATATCAGTGTCAAGAACAGATATTCTCTTCATCCTTTCTATCTCCATCCTTGACAGGAAGACTGATTACCCCATTGGCAGCATGAAATGAATTGTAAGGAAATCAAGTATACTTAGTAAGTTGTTTTGCACCTCAAGCTTAAAGGAGGGTTTATTTAGTGCAGTCTATAAATTAAAGAACCCTTTGTTACTTTATTTTAATTTAATCTTTTATTTAAGTTTTATCATCACACCTGTACAGGATCCTGATTAGTTCCTGGGTAAGATGACAGAGTGAATGGCTGGTTATACTCTGGACAACAAACAAAAGACAAAGATATTATCTACCCACCAGCTACTTCCTAAATGCCCATTCAAAATCCTAGTACAGAGAATCACTAGTAAGAGCCTGCCACCCACACACGAGGGACTCTTCATTGACAGTTGATAGCTTCTAGGAGAGGGAAAGTCTGTTTTCCTTAAGAATATAATTTTTAGGGAACCAGTCATGCTCCAGAGATACACACCCAAAAATATAAGCAGCACAAATTCAACTTGATTAGTTTGAAAATAATGAGAACAAAAAATTGGGTTGATAGAGAGGTGGGAGTGGGTCTCAGAGAGGTTGGGAGAGCTAAATATGATCAAAATATACTATATAAAAGTCTCAAATAACTAGGTTCTTAAAAAAGAAAATATAATTTAATAAGAGATAGATAGTGGAGGAACTGAAGCGCAGCCTAGGAAAGGATCCTTCCAGTTTCCATCTACATTCAGAGCTGATGCCATGTCACAGCACTCCATAACCAAGTACCAATGGGAGAGAGCTGATCATCCAGAAGTGTTGGCACACCTACGAGCACAGGTAACATCAGCATTTCTGCTCAAATTCCTGGACCAAGAGGGACCAGGCCAGATTCATCAGGACACAAGAACTAAGGACCAACCAGGGAGAGGATCCTTCAGGTTTCCATCTGCACACTGGAGCTGACCCGGTGCCACAGTTCTCCAGACTCAAATTGATCTCGGAGAAAACTGATTTCTCAGGAATACTGACACACAGGCTTTCAGGAGGGACAAGCCACAATCAAAGACATCAATAACAGTTGACACCAGAAATATTCAGATGGCAAGAGTCAAGGGCAAGAACATAAGCAACAGAAACCAAGGTTACTTGGCATCATCAGAACCCAGTTCTCCCACCACAACGAGCCCTGGATACCCCAACACACTAAAAAAGCAAGATTCTTATTTAAAGTCACATCTTATGATGATAATAGAGGACTATAAGAAGGACATAAATCACTCCCTTAAAGAAATACAGGAGAACACAGGTAAACTAGAAGGCATTAAAGAGGAAACACAAAAATCCCTTAAAGAATTATAGGAAAACACCACCAAATAGGTGAAAGAATTGAATAAAACCATCTAGTATCTAAAAATGGAAATAGAAACAATAAAGAAATCACAAAGGGAGACAACCGTGGAGATAGGAAATCTAGGAAAGAAATCAGGGGACATAGATGCAAGCATCACCAACAGAATACAAGAGATATAAGAGAGAATCTCAGGTGCAGAAGATACCATAGAAAACATTGACACAAGAGTAGTCAAAGAAAATGCAAAAAGATCATAACCCAAAATATCCAGGAAATCCAGGACACAAAGAAAAGACCAAACCTAAGGATAATAGGTATCGAAGAGAGTGAAGATTCACAACTTAAAGAGCCAGTAAATATCTTCAACAAAATTATAGAAGAAAACTTCCCCAACCTAAAGAAAGAGATGCCCGTAAACATACAAGAAGCCTACAGAACTCCAAGTAGACTGGACCAGAAAAGAAATTCCTTCAATCACATAATAGTCAAAATACCAAATGCACTAAACAAACAAAGAATATGAAATGCAGTAAGGAAAAAAGGTCAAGTTATGTATAAAGGCAGACCTATCAGACTTCTCAGCAGAGACTATGAAAGCTAGAAAATCCTGGGCAGATGTTATATAGACACTAAGAGAACACAAATGCCACCCCAGGCTACAATACCCAGAAAAACTTTCAATTCCCATAGATGAAGAAACCAAGATATTCCATGACAAAAACAAATTTACACAATATCTTTCTACAAATCCAGCCCTACAAAGGATAATAGACACAAAACTCCAACACAAGGAGGGAAACTACACCCTAGAAAAAGCAAGAAAATAATCTTCTTTCAACAAATATAAAAGAAGATAGCTACATAAACATAATTCTACCTCTAACAACAAAATTAACAGGAAGCAACAATCACTATTCCTTAATATCTATTGACATCAATGGACTCAATTCCCCAATTGAGAAATCTGGATATATAAACAGGACCCAGCATTTTGCTGCATACAGAAAATACAACTCAGTGTCAAAAGACAGACAAAAACCTCAGGGTAAATGGCTAGAAATCAATTTTCCAAGCAAATGGTCTGAAGAAACAAGCTGGAGTAGCCATTCTAATATCAGATAAAATCAACTTTTAACCAAAAGTTATCAAAAAATATAAGGACACTTGATACTTAACAAAGGAAAAATCTACCAAGAAGAAGTCTCAATTCTGAACACCTATGCTCCAAATGAAAGGGCACCTACATTCATAAAAGAAACTTTACTAAAGCTCAAAGCACCCACTGCACCACACACAATAATAGTGGGAGATTTCACCACTCCACTCTCATCAATGGACAGATCCTGGAAATAGAAACTGAGAGGAAGGGGTCTGTAACCCTATAGGTGGAACAACAATATGAACTAACCAGTACCCCCAGAGCTCGTGTCTCTAGCTGCATAGGTAGCAGAAGATGGCCTAGTCAGCCATCATTGGGAAGAGAGGCCCCTTGGTCTTGCAAACTTTATATGCCCCAGTACAGGGGAATGCCAGGGTCAAGAAGTGGGAATGGGTGGGTAGGGGAGCAGGGCAGGGGGAGGGTGTAGTGAACTTTCGGGATAGCATTTTAAATGTAAATAAAGAAAATATCTAATAAAAATTAATAAAAAAAAAAGAAACTAAACAGAGACACAGTAAAACTAACAAAAGTGATGGACCAAATGGATTTAACAGATATCTATAGAACATTTCATCCTAAAACAAAAGAACATACCTTCATCTCAGCACCTCATGGTACCTTCTCCAAAATTGACCATATAATCACTCACAAAACAAGCCTCAACTGATACAAGAAGATTGAAATAATCCCATGCATTCTATCAGATCACCACAGACTAAGGCTGGTCTTCAATAACAACAAAAACAACATAAAGCCCACATACGCATGGAAGTTGAACACCCCCCTACTCAATGATAACTTGAGCAAGGAAGAAAGAAAGAAATTAAAGACCTTTTAGAATTTAATGAAAACAAAGTCCCAACATTCCCAAACTTATGGCACACAATGAAAGTACTGCTAAGAGGAAAAGTCACAGAAACTGGAGAGAGCTTACACTAGTAGCTTAAAAACACACCTGAGAGCTCTAGAACAAAAAGAAGTGAATACACCCAAGAGAAGTAGAGGGCAGGAAATAATCAAACTCGGGGCTGAAATTAACCAAGTAGAAACAAAAAGAACTATACAAAGAATTAACAAAACCAGGAGCTGGCTCTTTGAGAAAGTCTTTCTTTCTTTCTTTCTTTCTTTCTTTCTTTCTTTCTTTCTTTCTTTCTTTCTTTCTTTCTTTCTTTTCTTTCTTCCTTTCTTTCTTCCTTTCTTCCTTTCTTCTTTTCTTTCTTTCTTTCTTTCTTTCTTTCTTTCTTTCTTCCTTTCTTTTCTTTCTTTTTTTCTTTCTTTCCTTCCTTTATTTCTTCCTTCCTTTCTCTCTCTCTCTCTCCTTCCTTCCTTCCTTCCTTCCTTCCTTCCTTCCTTCCTTCCTTTCTTTCATTCTTTTTTTTAAATCAAATATAGTCTGAGAAAGGAACCTTTGGTTCAGAAAATGTCTCCATCAGATTGTCTAGTAGGCAAAAGATCATTGAATATTTTCTTGACTGATGATTTACTATCACAAGTGCCATCCCTAAACAGCTGGAATAAGAAATCAGTCTGTAGAAGACAGTAATTCTATTCCTTCATGACCTCTTCTTCAGTGCCTGCCTCCAAGTTCCTGTTTGATTTCCAGTCCTGACTACCCTTCGTAATGTGCTATAAGATATAAGATAAAATAAACTCTTTCCTCTCCAAATAAAAAGGAAAGATGAAAGAAATAGTGAAGAAAACAAAACGACGGTGGAAAGAAGAAATGCAATAGGTAAAATGAATAAATAGTTCAATGGGAAGTTGTCACCAATAGAAGGGATCATGTGGAAGATAGACAATAAGACAACCAGATTATTTATACTTATCAGGGTATAAATCCAAAAAAGAGGAATTAAATCATTTAGTCAAAGTCAATGACAAAATATAGTAACATGAATAAACTGAACATGCAAAAACTCTAGGACTCTATGAAAATGCAAAACCTATGTACAGGATTACAATAAGGGAAGGAATTTCATGTAAAATGCATAAAATATTTGTTCCATTTGCAGGAGCTGTATGTGTCTACACATGATCTTCACAAGATCATGCTATGCTGTTCAACCTTCCAGCATGAAGAGGAGATAGATATACCTCATGAACCTGCATCCCTAATGAAGGAGTTATTGACACTAACTGGCCTCTCAGTTAGGGAGAATTGGTTTCAGCAGCATGGCCCCTAGAATGTCTACCATACTCCAGTAGATGGCTCCTGTAATAATATAAATAAATATCTTGGAAGCACAAATTGGACTATGTAGATTATTAAAATAAAAGATAAAACACAAAATTGGGGTTAAGGTGGAATTGGATCTACAAAGCATTATGGGGGGGGATGTAATCAGAATTCTTTATATGAAATTCTAAGTTAATAAAACATTATCTGCTTTGAAAGATACACTCCACAGCAGAAGAGAAGATGTCCATCCACCATGACGGCTGAATCCACTACAGTGTGGTACTCTATAGTAGAGCCATGGTGAGTTTATTGGTTCAGTGCACTAAATACTTTATGCTGCCAACAATTATCCATTATTTAACTATTATTTAACTATGTATTCCTTGGGATAAGCATTCTGCAAATAGCTTCTCCGATATGGTGAGATATGACAGTGCATATTGCTTTTTTCATCTTCAAAATTTTAAGCTGAGAGAATACTGTATAAAAATAATGAATTCATGTAAACTCTGTATTTCTGGATTCACACTATAGAATGAGTAAATATATCATTTCTTGAAAGAAATCCCCACTTCAGTTCACTGAAAAAAATGCCTATAAACAATTACAAATTCCTTCCCTATCAGTAAATACTTTTAACGTTGAGATTGTGATCTTCAGAGAACTTGAAAAGTCATTTATTCCAAGAAAAAGAAAGCAAACAAACAAAAACTAACAAACAAAAAAGCATGGAATGCTTAACAAACCAGAAAGCAAGAAAATAAGCAAAAGCTACAGGTCTCACATCCCAGTTGCTAAGGAGCCAACTTAAGGAAGATCCTGCTGGTAACGATGGCACAGTTTGACTGTAACTTAGTATTATAACTGCAGTGCATTGAACATATGAAATAACATAAGTGTGAGTCCCAGGGGAAAACTCCTATTTGTCACCTTAGAGGTTGCTTGAGAATAATTCCTCATACTGAAATCAAGGAAAATGGAACCCAAGTGTTGAGCCCAGTATTAAACCTTAACACTGTTTTTTTTCACAATTTAATAAAATATGGATGTAGAGATGGGCAGCAAGAGCTGCTGAGACCATAGTCATAGTGACATTTAACTTCCTGGTGAAAGCAGGTTATGACACAGTAGCAAATATTCTTGTTAGAAACTGAAACATAATTAAGTCAAGACTCTGTACTTGTCTATACATTGATAAGCCATCTGACTAAACACAATGTTAAAATATACTACATAGATTCCAATGGCAAAATATAAACCACAGGGAACTCTCCAGGGCACACACTATAACTTTTCCCAAATAAAATAAGAGTAAAAGAGAAATGAAATAAAATTGGAATAAACATAAGAGAGGAGAAATTGATAAAATATTCTCAAAATGAACATCAAGCACTTGCTAACACAGTAGATGAAATATTCTAGATCCTAGTTCAAGCAAAACTTCTTAAAATATAATTCAGAAAATATAAGTAGTGCTGATCATTAATAATATTAAACTATGATATTAATTTGCATGTAATTAAAAGTAATAATTATATATTTAAATGCCATGTTTCACAATTGCCAGAAATTGTATGGATAGTGGAAATAAAAGAGTATCTGATATTTGCTTACAATTATGATGAAGCAATATGGGGCATAGTTAAACCATGATGGTTATGCCTGATCATTGTTGAGGTTGAGTGCTAGGTACGTAAGTTTCTTACATTATTTTATCCATCATTTTATGTTTAAATTTTCATGATAAAATGAATAAGAGATTAAGCTAAACCCAACTCTAACTCATAAAGCAGAATTAAGAAAATGATATTCTACTATAAAAAAAATGCCCCTATCACCTGCTTAGAAGGAAACAGTTTCTTCAATGCTTTTAAAATAGCTACTTATAAATCATTCAATATTAAACATGGGGCAGGAAGAAGGCAACGAATAAATGTAAATGACAAGCGCCTACATGAACTGGAAATTGAACATAAATGAAGTATAACTGCCTCTGAAATGATAATTCAAGTTTATGGTAAAGTGGCTTTGGATTAACAAACAGCACCTCGGGATCAGAACTATTTTGCAAAGCAAAGTACACTAGCAAACAAATATGTGAAAGATGTTTACCCTTTAGGAAAAGGAAGGCATAGGTAATTGTAACCAAGCTCCCAGCCTATTTGTAAACAGTGATAGTGTATCTCCACTGCCTCTTGGATCATGGTCTAAATATTTGGCATCTTTAATGTCTTTCAGAGATATTAAATGTTGCAGGCGTGTGAGAAAGGTCATATATCATTCCTGATTTGTTGCCAGCATCACTGGCCAACGTGCACTTGTGCACAGCTATCTTTAATAAACTACTAGCTTTCCTGTGTGTTATATGGCTTCTCCCACTTTGAATAATTTATTGCCCCCCACATTATTGGCACCACTTCTGAAAGATGTGAGTAGAAAAGAGATTCTAATATATCACATTAAAAAATAAGTCAGAGAAAACTCTAAATCAGTATGTTATTTTAAACACCTTCTGCTCATTAGGGAGCAAATGTATGAATCCAAAGTAAAAATGCCTCCCCAACCTGTAGAGTGAAGCAAAGAGTGATGGAAATGACTGTTGGTGACCCGCGGTTCTGATACTGTTTCATATGTATTCTGAACTACACTGAGCTAAGCCACATTGTCTCATAAATTTCATCTGTACTCAATTTCATTTTATAAGAGCATGGCGAAGTCAATCTATACCCCCACACACACACCTGACAGACTAATGTCACATGTAAACAATTCATCTTGATTGTCTACTTGACAAGATTGGCAGTTACCATGGAAACAAATCCCTGGACTTGCCTGTGAAGGATTACCTAGATTAAGTTAACCAAGGTGGGAAGACCCCCCCCAACTGTGAGCAGCATTTCACCATGCACTGGGGTTACAGGTGGAATAAAAAGAGAGAAGGGAGCTCAGGAACTTCACCCCAATTGATCCCTGATTCCTATCTGTAGATACCATGTGACCAGTAACAGCTTCTTACCACAGTGCCTTTCTTTTTATGCTGGACTGTGCACCTTTGAACTGTAGACTGAACTAAGCCCTCCCTTCCTTGACTTGCTTTTGACAGGTCTTAGTCATAACAATAAGACAAGTAAGTAATATGTTCTTGTAATTGATGCTCTGATTAGAATTGTTTGAGAACTATATGCTGGGGCTCATTGACCACCCCTCTCCACACACACACCAGTTCCACCAAGGTTCTAGATACATAAACTATCCCATAAAGAACCACAGTAGGTTCAACGTTCACTATGGTTAGGCATTCAGTTCAATGTAACTGTGAGAGAATTAAAGCTTCTGGTATTAGGGCTGCCTAAACTGATAGGTGAGAAAATCTTGGCTTGCGGTTGTTCCTATGTGTTCACCTTGCCATTATTGTCAAAAAGCCAACCTTTTTCAAACCTTTATAGTTTTGAAAGCTTTTAGGAGCTTAAGAGAGATATGAAACCACTCCACATAAAAAGAATGATGTTAAACAAAATATTACATACCATGTTGAGGTTTGTTTTGTTGTGATTTGGTTTGGTTTGGTTTGGTTTGGTTTGGTTTGGTTTGGTTTGGTTTGGTTTGGTTTGATTTGGTTTGGTTTGAACACAAAATATGCAAAGAGTGGCTCTTCCATTTGGAGGAGTCTTTAAGTATCATCTAGAGTCCTTGACTAATGATTCCATTTTATGGATGATTTTTTTTGTAAATAAAAATTTAAAGTTATTTTAAATAATTCTACCCTAAAATCTCTAATGATTCATAACCCAGCAAAATGGCCTGGATTTATCAAAAGTGAAATCATTGCATATGACCTTGGCTTGGTTTCCCAGAGAACTTGCAGAAGGGACAAGCACCCATTTCTCATTTGGGCATCCACAGCATGTGCCAAATCTCTTTCTGGAGTATTTACCCAGCTTGTGGCCTACCACTTCACATTCCAGTTGTCCAATCCACGGTATTTGGACATGATGTTCTGTTTCTCCTCACACTCCAGAGAGTTTGCTGGTATCTCAGGCCTTGCTCATCTCTCTTAACCTAATGCCTATAAGATGGTGAACAGCTACACACACAGTGGATTCTGCCACATGCTGTTAGTTTCACTGTTTGTGAGTGTCCTTTTTATTTCTGAAAATAAACTGTGAGATTCTAGACCAAAGCTACCTGGACAAATCTACTTTCTCGTTCTTTCCAGAATGTATACTCTACTCAACAAATAGCCACAGACTGAAAGCCCATTTACGTTTCCTGTCTGTAATGATATTATCATGCCTTTGAGAAACAGTGAGATGCCCATGAGGTGATACAAAGACCTAATAGGAAAGGACAGCTAGGAATTAAAGAGTTGGCACTGTCCAACACATAAGGCCTGAAATGGCAAGCCTGAAATGGTATATTTTACCAAAAAAAAAAAAAATGATTTTAAAGGAAACTACAAGATTACAATCACACATTGAAAATACTAACAAGAGAAAATGGTTTGCAAATGTATTTTTAAAAGGTCTACGACCTTATTTTTTTAATCATCTTTTTCCAAAACTGAAAAGGTTTTGTGTTACAAAAACTGTTTTAAAAACATTTTGTGAGAAGTGTTTTAAAAACATACAGATTATGCCAAATGAGATATGGTTGCAATTATCCATCACCCACCCTAGTCTCCCCCAAATGGCTCATTGTCACCCTAGAAAGTAGCAGTTCCTTTCCTTTGTTATGAGTATCCTCAGCTGCCTTTGGATTAAACAAGGGGTCAGTGCCACTAGAGAATATAGAGTCAATTGCAAATTCTCAGCCTCAGAGTCTAATTAGTGGTAGTGTATGAAATGCCTTCCTTAATTACTTCAGAGTCATTGGGGTATTTCATTAGTCTCAGTTTTTATCTTGTAACTTCATTCATAAAATATGTTCCTTATCAATTAGCTCCAGTGGGAACTGATCACGGGCCCCGCGCATCCTGCTCTCTGTGTGATCTCTCAGCCCTGAAGAAGAAGGTCAGAATTACTCTGTATAACAGCACTTTCAACTCTCATCCACACTAAGAAAACCATGGTTGGGAAGCAAAGACTTTTGCTTATAAAATAAAATACCATCTCCAAATTTTGATGAAAAAATTAGGTAAAATTTAGTATCTTCAAACACGTGAAGTAACAATTGTTATTTATACATAAATTGATCATAGGTTCTGTTTGTTCTTCTGTAGAAATTATACTCTCCAGAAAGTATTTTAAAAGAGAAATTAATATGACACTCTGAAGAGAGATACAAAATTCATGCTACAGAGAGAGATTACCTTGGGGAAGAAGGAAATTAAATTTAGGTATCACCATAACAGTAGAAAATCAGGGCAAAGAAACTAAATCACATAGATATCAGCAAGGTCATGAGACATGTGGGTCTGTCTGAGAGTTACCACACCATGCATGCAAGCACACATGTAAATTAGTCAAACATCTAACTCCTATAGTTATCTTGCTGTATCAAATTCTACATTTGGGATGATTAATGTCCATTGCCTACTTGACTACACTGGAATCATTCGGTAGACACAATACTGAGGTGTGACTATGAGGGGTTTTCTCCAGGTTTAACTGAAGAGGAAAAGCCTATTCTGGAGGCAGATGGCACGATTCCACTGACTGGGGTCTTAAATAGACTAGAAAGGCAAGCAGGAAAAAGCCCAAACTTTTTGGATCCTTCTCTTTGAATGTGAGTTTAATGTGAACCATGATGGACAGTGTCTCTTCTTACACCATGAACCAAAACTAAGCCTCTTACGTTACACCTCTCAGATATTTTCTCACAGCAATGAAAAGGTCATTAATACAGTGACCTACAGTGAGTGAAGAAACCTTTGATTCCAATGGTTTTTGTGAGGTTTCTACAGGCCAACAAAGACAAAAATCTCAGTGTTATTTAGAGCTACTTTCTTCCTGGAGTATCTTACTTATTTTAAGTCTTTCACTAGGACAGTTTTTATTCTTATTCCAGCTTTTGTTTTAGGACAGGTTCTCACATTATAGGTCAGGCTGTCCTTGAACCTGTAATTCTCTGTCTTAGTTTTCCAAGTGTTAGGAAGATAAGCATATAACACCATACTTAGCTCTATCTATCCATATGCTTATCTAAACACCATTTCCCAAGGATAACTTAGTAATGGCAAGGTCTTTCTTCCACAGTCCAGCCATGTCACTAAACATTGCTCCATTAGAAACAGGGTCTTGTTTTTCTTTTCTTCTTTGTTATCTTGTTTCATTGAATATATGTTATAGAAAATTTTAATCTCAATCCCAGGTTTCTACCCCTCCTTTGATCATTCAGTTCCAGGATAAAACACATACACACAACCTTTATATTTATAATAAGCTTTAAACAGCATAAGAGCTGGCCAGAGATCTGCCTTCTATGCTATTTAAATCTACTTTTCTACTAATAACCCCAAGTTATTTCTTACTATGTTTCATCTGGGGTGCTCTTAATTCCCATTGGCCAGCCCTTGGGGCCATGTTGTCCTGAACTCACCCAACCTACAGTGGCTTCTCCTCCATTCACTTTCTTCTCTGCCCTTGGTTCTACTTCCATCCCAAACCCAGGAATTCTAAAGCCCACCTACGTCTCTTCTGCCCAGCTATTGATTGTGGCATCTTTATTTAACAATCATAAATAATATGGGGGCAGGGTCACTTGGGTCTAGGTGCAGACTCCAGGTCTTGGGGGTCACACTTAGCATTATAAGAGACAGCAAGACCAAACCGCAATAAGGCAAAAAATATGCACTTGTATCATCATGGAAAGAAGGACTTCTATCTTGTAGTATCTAATGCCGTGGCATTCAGAGACCAGAGCTATTGATGAGCTGTTGATTCATACCCACCAGTAGCAAAAACAGTGGCTCAAAACAACAAGCATTAAGTTACTGCTGAGCTGGGCAGTTCCGTTGCAAGATGCAATGACTATAGAATTTCTCATACTGCTGGTGGTAGGCTAATCTAGTGTTGCTCGTGCCTGTCTAACTGCTCAAACTAGCTGAAATATGAAGCTCTTCTTCCTGCTATAGTACAGACACAACAGTGTCAATGGAAGTACTCAAAACCAGTCTTAGAACAAGTCTGGGAAGATGGCACTTGCTACACAAACCTATAACCTGAGTCCAGATCCCTAGATCCCCAGGATCTACATAAAAGTCAGATGTAGTAACACAATGAATCTTAATTCCACTACTCCCATGGGAAGATTAAAGGCAGAGCCAAGAGAATTCCAAGAAGCTTGTGGGACAGCTAGTCTAAGTAATACATAGTTGTCAACAGGAGACCCTACCTCAAGGTGAAAGGCAAAGAATGACATCTGAGCATGGCTTCTATAACTTCATATGTGTGCCTTGGTTGGGGTACCCTCGTTCACATGAATACACACATGCACATGCGCGTGTGCGCGCGCGCGCACACACACACACACAGAGAAGGGGTGGAGAGAGACAGAGAGAGAGAGAGAGAGAGAGAGAATAGTTTGCTTGTTTCTTGTCTCTACAGTAAAATACCTAGGTCAGTCTCCTTTGTAGGAAAACATACCTATTTAGCTCTTAGTCTAGAGGCTCAAGGGCATTGTGACAGTCCAATTGTAATTTATATATTACATCACAATTTGATGTAATATATAAATTACATTTATATACCTATATTTGTCAAAATGGGCATTTGACAGTGTTTTCCAATTACTTAGCACTAGATAATGGACCACAAATGAGTTCCTAAACTTTGTTAGGAACAAAATAAAAAGGGGGCCCTGGGAGCCCTGGGGAAAAGTGGGGAAGGAAAAATATGCCATGTCTGGCCAGAATTCCTGTGCTCTGGGCAGGCAGACGCGGAGAGACTACCTGATGCTTGAGCATGCCTGACCCACGTGGTGGGGGTGGAAAAGGGGCAGCCTCCAACCAGGGACTCCCCAAAGCTACCTTGCTAAAGCCCCAGGGATGCAGGAGAGGGGGTTAGGGGAAGAAGTTCCCAACACTGACCAGAGTATGCAGTGGGTCTTGATGGAGCAGAGCAGAGACTCTATGGTTTAAGAGCTTTACTATAGAAATGCAGGAGAGACCATTGCTGGTGGGATTGCAAGCTTGTACAACCACTCTGGAAATCTGTCTGGTGGTTCCTCAGAAAATTGGACATAGTACTACCGGAGGACCCAGCAATACCTCTTCTG
>NC_034596.1:5237862-5272319 GCF_900095145.1 Mus pahari | reverse complement strand
GAGAGAGAGAGAGAGAGAGAGAGAGAGAGAGAGAGAGAGAGAGAGAGAGAGGAGAATAAGACAAAGAGAAAGGGAAGAGGAGAGAGAAGCAAGCAAGAGAAGTGAGAAGTAAAGGAACAAAGGAGTAGGAGAAAGTGGTGTGGTGGGGCTGAACAGTCCTTTTTATGGTCTTCACTGTTGCTAGGTAACTGGGGAGGAGTTTAGCCTGAAGGTCAGAAGCTTGGGTCATTGCTTCCTTGACTACTGACCATGCTTCTCATGTGGGGGCTGTGGGAGGTGGTACCTTAGGCAGAGGTCAGAGTTCCAGGTGCAAGAGGGAACACCTACTGTGTCATGTAGGTGAATTATGACCATCGGGTTCAGACCTCAGCTTGACTGGAGACATGCCTGCAATTCCCCAAACCTTTGCCTCCTCACTACCGTCTAAATATTATTCTGGATATATGAAATCCTTGGCTGGTTACTGATCCCTAACCTTGACGACAGATGAACTCTGACTTGCGTTTGCTGCTTTTGATCACTTGTCCTAAAGAGGACAGCGAAGCAGGCTAGGGAAACCCAAAAGAATTTCTTTTGTCTTTTAGAGATAGGACAGGAAGAACATAAGTGAAAAGATAGAGACATCACATTTTCTCACATCATTTCTTTGAAGGAACGGATTTATCGCACTCCAGACTTGCATGACACATGTTACTCACAAAATGCCTACAGTCAAAAAGAAAAATGGGGTTGAACTCACAGATAAATAAGAAAACAGTTTTTCCATAATACAGTATTTCTGCAGTTGTTTGAATGCAGAACTATCCACAAAATTCAGGGAACATTTGAATGTGTTGATGGAGATGGAAATTATCTATCGAATATGTTGGTAGAATGCATTTCAATCTATTGTCATTATCTTGGAGGAAATGGTACAATTTTAGTTTACATTTACAGAAGGAGCAATGAGATGCAAGTCCCATTGAAGGTGTGATTTTTCTTCATAGGAAGACACTGGGGAGGCACCAAAGGAGCCCTAAGTGTGAGCCTCCCTGGGTCTGAGCCAATTACGGAAAACACAGACATAACCTAATGTCTAAGTACTATGTACATGATATATTGTTATTTTGTTCAAGGGCCCCGAGGCAAAAGAAAAATCAAAATAATTTTTGCAATAGCACCTGTTTGAAAATAAGCAATTTATTCCATCCTTATAAAATATTTATGGATTTCAAATGGATGTCCTTGAATAAGGCCATTTCATTTCTTTTTACAATGAGAATAGGTTAGTTAGAGAAAACTCTAGGTCTATTTCCTGCTAATTTAATACTGATCCAACCCTTTTGTGGAAAAGCAGCCACCCAATAACTTTATTTACTAAACTTTATTCTTAATGATTCTGCCTTAGCGATTGTACCAGCAACAGCCCATGGATCGTTTCACCTATTGAATAGAAAGGCACCACTTCTATGCAATGAAATAATTTGATTTCCATCGAGAAAATGTATTTCAAAAAACCCAAGAGATTGAAGAAAACTATTACTTTTTATTACCCATATCATAATGTTCATCTTAATTACTGCTAAAGCAGGTTCACAGATGTAGTCTAATTGAATGTATAACTTTTTAATTGAAATGAGGGAAAAGTATGAGATTTGAGTTCTAACAATAGGGTGAGACTCAAGTTAGATCCTGCCCTCCCAAGAAGCTTTTCTGAAGGAATGGAGGCATTTAGAAATGTCCTGCTTATCAGATCTTAACATTGCACCAGTGAAGTATTTTAAAATCTGAAGAAATATAGAATCAGGGTTAGAGCCTAGTCCACACGCAAGGGCCTTGAATATTAAGGCAAAATCCCTACCTCTGAAATTGTGATCCTTATCCCCAATAACTTCGACATTTTGAATGAAGAATAGTGGGTGTGGTTCTCTTTTGCCTTTCTTGAGTTAACAGTCTGTCTTCCTGAAATCCTGTTAGAGATTTCTCGGAAGTTTCAGTGTCTTACAGACCTGCACCTGAAGGCTCCTGAAGTTTCAGTGTCTTACAGACCTGCACCTGAAGACTCCTGAAGTTTCAGTGTCTTACAGACCTGCACCTGAAGGCTCCTGAAGTTTCACTGTTTTACAGACCTGCACCTGAAGGCTCCCTCTGGAAAAGCAGGCTTTTAGGACACTTAAGACCTGAAGACCAATCAATATCTTGTGCTCATTGAAACTCTGCTCCCTGAATAGTAAAAGCAAAAGAAACGGGGATCCAGCTGCAGCCCATGCCTCTTTAACCTAATGAGGACTAGCTGTCCACCCATGTCAGTTCAGAAGAAACGGGAACCAGTAATGTTCACAAGGTAGTTAGTATTTCCCTCATAATCTTACTTATGCTTGTAGACAGCAGATAACAGAGCAGCCATTATGTAAGCCTAGATATTTTAGCCATTAGGATCCTACCATTTGTAGTTTTTACATTATTGCCATCTTTCCCATTTATGATTGAATTGTATTTTTCATATCTGTGTTCTTTTTCCATATTAGATTATTTCTCATTTCCCCAATAGAACATGCACTATCTCAACTTACACAATGAACACCTGAGTCTCTCAGGAATAAAAGCAATTAGTTGTAATAAAATACGTATGCGTTAGATTCTTGTTATCTGGGGATGGAGTGAACATGCAACTTTTCCTTTTTAGACATTTCACTTTGCCAAAACATCAATTAGTCTCACTCATCAAGTCTCCTCTTCATATTCTGTATCATGCATTTGACATGTTTCTATTTATGTACCAGAAAACAACCACTCGAACTTCTACTGCAAACAGGCTCTGAATACATAGATGGTAATCATATGCTTAGACAGCAGTGCAAGTCTTTCACAACTATTTTTAATGTATCTATAACCACTTCAGATGTCTTTTTTGGAAACCAGCTGCAGAACCAATGTGTTCAAAATGGCATCAGTCAGTTGTCGTTACATATCCATGTCTTCAAGGGCAGGTTCTCCACTTACTCTGGCAGGAGGAGCAATATGACTTTAAGGGTGTGGGTTATAATTCTAGTATGATTGTATTAGCATGAAAGAACATAAGCTGCCTTTTCTGAATGCAAACACAGTCCCTAAACCAAGGATGTAAATTAGTATCACAATGAAAGCAGTCAGAAGGACAGAAGCTTGGAAGTGTGTGCCTCTCTGCTCAGCAGGGGACTGTTCAGGTCCTGCTGTTTTGAAAACCTTTCTCCCCCCATGCAGGCTGCCCTGCTAAGAGAAATCCATTTGAATATTTTGGCAATCACAGAGGCCCCCACATAAATTATGGATACAGAAATGCAGAAGACAGTCTAACAAATGGAACACGGTGGAATCTGTTTTTCCACCACCATATGGTGTCGACAGAATGCCACTTTGTTTCTCAGGGAAACAGCTCATCATTAAAAAATAAATAGCATCTTTTCTGTGGGGAAAGAACCCACAGTCATTATTTTGAAAAATAACAAACAGGAAACCCTGTCCTTTCATTTTACAATCTTTTCCCCCCTTACATTATTATTATTGCTGCACATATAGACTTTTCTTACAGGAAAACTCATGATGACTTGTACCTCGTTGATGCACGGGGAACTCAACATCATGTTTTCTTGATTGCAGAGCTGAGTCCAAGCACAACTCGTACTATAAAAAATAAGAGCTCTTCCTTATAGATCTTTCCTGTGGAGAAAATCGTTGCAAAGTAATATACAGATTTCACTTAGTTCATGCTTTCGGATACAATGCTTATAGTAGAAACCATCATGGTTCGTGAAAACTTAAGCAATTTGCAAATTGAATTAATTATTATTATTTATGGAATAAAATTGCTATGGAATTCTTTTCAGTATTTGATAACTTACCCTGTCTTGGGCCCAGGAAAGCCTATTAGCGCTTAGTAAAATTAAATATGAAGCTTGTCTGCGTAGTTCCCTTTCCTCCCTACAAAAAGATCTTTCTGTCATCCTTATGCCGATCAGATTGCTGAAAATTTGTTTGTGGTGCTGTCAGTACATAAATCACATTATTCCTCAACTCTGCCTAATTCCTCAAGTATTTTTGCAAACACTGTTCTATTTGATATGCAAATGTGTGCACGAGACAGAAACGGAAAGAAGGTTAAATAACCACACTAAATTTTATCTTAGACTTGGTACCAGCTCACCTGGTTCCCAGTGGAGGGCCTTTTCTATGCCACATTATTTGCTGAGGCAGAGACTTGAGACTGTCACCATATTACTCATGTCCTTTCATGTCTTCAGTGGAAGATACTGATCATGTGCATACATTGGTTCTGAAAAGAGTTGAACAATTTGCACATAATTCACATAACTCTCTCTTCCCCTATCAGGCCTGCATTCTTGGATACAGCAGAGGCAGGGGAAGTTGTTTCTAAAACCAGTTTCTTGGAGCAAATGAAAAGCTCACATCGATAAAGGTCAAACCAGGTTTCAAAGGTTTTGTTTTTGTTGTGTTGTTGTTTGTTTTTGGTTTTTGTTTTGTAGGATTTTGAGAGAAGAATTATCTGCTCCCATTTGCTTAACTCTAAATTTGAATAGGGGTCAGAATAATGAGATCATGAAACAAGTAATCTATACTTTTAGGAGATGTTGTTCTGTTAGTCTAAATGACAAAGTTTCACCAACATCAGCTAGATTAAGAGAACACAAAATCCTGTGGTCCAAAGCTAACATTGAATCTCTAACAATCGAAGGAGTCCTCATAGCCACAGCTGATAGAATTCGTTTCTGCTAGTCCTTAAGAAAGCTTATGGAAAAACCTAAGTGATCTCAGGAAGTATATGTTACTTTATTTCTTTGGTTCAGCACTATAAGCTTTGTCCACTGGTATTACCTGAATCCACATTTGGGTTGAGGATTTTCCAAAGGAAGATGTACAGAAATCTTTCCCGACTGCATAGTTTCAACACATATGCTTTGTTCCTGGTTATTTGAAATGCTGTCCTTAAAAAGTACTAACAACTGGCAGATAATTCCACAGTGTTGTCAACAGTTTGTCAACAGTGGATGTTGATAGCTGTGTGCATAAAGTAGAACATGCCCAAACTGCAAAACATCAACAAGCATGAAAACAAAGATTGAAAAAAAAGGGGGGGGGGGGAGCAGTATTACATCTATTATATGATTTGATATTAGTTTTAAGGTTGTTATCTTTCAATGTTGTGACTTGAGTTGGTGGTGTACATCATGGGTAAATCAACATGCCCAACAGACAAGTGAATCAATAGAACATACCACAAGCTGCTGAACCTGAGAGAAAATGAAGAAAGAATACATTATATTGTTATTATTAACTGAAAACTGGTCACCCATCATTACAACCTGCATTATATTTTAAGTATGAGTTTCAGACCTCAAAGAGATGCTTTGGTGGGGAAGGAATAAATGAGTTGGTCCAGAGATAAGAAGCTATGTAAGATACTCTTTTATGAAGAGAGCAAATAATTGAGATTATGCTTGACTCCGATTTTTTAAAAATAAAGCAATAATATTTAGTTCCTCCTTCACAGCATGTACATTTTAAGTACTCACATTTTAAGTAGTACACTATCTAGCAGCTACTTTTTGCCATAGATGTATAGTACATCCATCCTTGGTATATGTGTTTTAGTACCACATTGATACAATGACTTAAATAAATGTCCTTATGCAACTTTCACTTTTTTCATCAACAGCCTTTATAAATGGATGCCTCCCAAGAAGAATATCCATACAGATAAAAGACTTAGGAAACAGAAACCTAAGTCTGAGGAGGGTGCACTTCTACTTGCCTGTCAAGTGAAAGAGACACCCATGGCAATTATTATATTGGGCTGGTATAAAGATACATATAGAAGAAACAAGCCTATAGTGCTGGCTACCTTCCAAGTGTTCTCTAAGTGCTTTAATTACATTAATAATCATAGTCAACAGATCATATCCATAAATTTAGTTCTAAGAAACAACTGTCATCTCATGCTGTTTGTGTGTTATGTTGAGAAAGGATTTCTGCTTTCCTTTTTGAGTTGCTAACAACTATAAATGTTCATTGATTTTTCAATATTATCTAGGTGCATAGGTATCCCCATTCAGTTCTGCTTTTGCTACACTTACCAGTGAAGCAAGTACTAAAATCATTATCTCAACACATTTGCCTTGATTTTTCTAATACATGAAGTTGAGATGACAGTAGTTCTTATGAGGATAACATTAATGCTGCATGTCTTGCTCTTAGAATACTTGCTCATGTATAGTAGGTAAGTAAACACTTAAATGGCTACTTTTATCAAACCTCCAGATACTTTGATATGCACTCTACAGCTATTGCAATATGTTAGTTCCTCAAAAACAATGTAAGTTGTATATAATCATAGTCATAATTTCTGCCTTGGTCAGAAAAGCTTGTCTTTGTAGTTGGAAGTAACTAAAGCAAACATTTCCAATGCTGGAAATGAATGGCTGTTGAGTGATTAGCCCTAAGCTAGTAGGACATCTGTAACACACCTACTGCAAGGCCCAGGGGACTTTATAGAAGAAAGAACAGAAAGAATGTAAGATCTGGGGAGTAGCGGGCAGTGTTGTAAAATGCTGTCAATATGGATATAACATGACCATTGTACTAAAGAACCCTTATAAGTTGTGGTTACCTGCACAATTCTGCACATGACACAGGTCACCAGGATTTGAGCCATTGTAAGGTAGAGGCACACATTGCCCAAAACCTAGCTGGGGAGTTATTGACAGTTAAGGGATACTGGAAAATGGGGGATAAATTTTTCCCCAAGGGTATAACCATGGATTACATGCCCATAATCCAGTAGAGAACCCAGTCCCATGCATATGCAAATGATCCTAATGAAGCTCAGTGGGTTACTACACATGCACGCACATATGTATGTATGTATGTATGTATATATATATATGTATAAATGTATGTATGTATGTATGTATGTATGTATGTATATATACGTGTGTGTGTGTGTGTGTGTGTGTGTGTGTGTGTAGAAGGAGATATGTTAGAAAGAATTCCAGAGGAAGAGGAAGGAGTTAGAGAGGAAAATAATCAGAATATGATCACAATACATGTTATTCATATACGAACTTGTAAAAGACTAAACAAAACAATTTCTAAAGGGAGAAAGAAAAAAGAGATGTATGATCCTCAGTTACATTTAACACAGAAAAACTGGGACATGAACGGATAAGGAATTTCTCCAGTTCTGCACAGAGAAAAGAAGTGGAGCCAGGATTTGCACCACTCTGATTTGGAGCAATGGATGCCGGTCACAAACCTGACCTGTGGATTTATTATTGAGAAGTTTTAGGGAATAATGCATGCAAAGCAATTAGCAGCTATATTTTCAGTGATTGTATTATGGCTATGCCTGGGCTCATTAAGTAATGTTTTTGAGCTTGGTAGTAATTTTAGAATTTAGAAGTGAGTGCATGGTTTCAGTGTTATTAGAGTGGAGGTTGCATCTGAGGCTTTAATATTGCAGAGCACTTTAGAGCCATCTAATATGCATCTTTTATGTTCAAAGTGCTATTCTTCCTCTCAAATTTCTTTGTGCTTAAAAATAATAATTACAGCCACTCTATTCAAACAAACTGCTAAGCAAGGTCTGTGTAAGTGAGGGACAGTGGCAATAGAGTTCCTTGAACCATAAGCTGTCTTTTTGCGCCTAAACCGACAATGACTTTAAGGAAAATAGTTATAGAGGGAGCTATCCCCAGACATGGTGCTGAAGTAAGCATTCTGAACTTCCAGAACTACACTCAGACAAGGGTGTGCAAACTCCCTACCGATCTGGCATGGAATAACATCAAAAGAAATGCATGGCAGACCACAATTTTCTAGCATGTTGTTGTAGCCTGAAGCTGCCTGCTAATATTAGCATAAAGCAGCATAAGTCATTTTGGAAGGCACAGTAGGGGAGACAGCATTCTGTATTGTTCCTTCTCAGAAATGTGTTAAACTACAACTCTGGATACATAAGCTGACTATTTCTGCTCCAAATGACATCTGACCTGTGAAAAGGAAAGCTCTTTAGGAACCAAGATCAAATCAAAGAAGCCTTCTTTTGGACCACTAAGGAAAAAAAAAAAAAAAAAAAAAAAAATAAGAAAAAAAAAAAGGAAAAAAAAAAAAAAAAAAAAAAAAAAGGCTTCTGAGTCAGCGATAAGAGACCATTTGGAAATTTGGGTTAAAGCTTACATGTTGTTACAATAAAAATTGACCTTTTACAAAATAAGTAATTTTTTCCCTTATTAAACAAACAGAATAAATCAAATTTCTGAGTTTTTATAAGCAGTATAGACTGAGTTAAAAAGTAGATTGTATTTCTAAACAATTCTGATAGTAGCTACTAAAAAGGGGCACAAGTGAATGTAATAAATAGGTTAATACTGTAATTTTAAACATGGGATTGGTTAGAACAATGAACCAATATAAACCAGGATGAATTTTAAGAAAAGTTCCCCCCCCACAGGAATTCCAATTTTCAAATTCTAAATTTGGGGGATATATGTTGTCACAGAAATTTCTGTGGAAAATAAAACAAAAGCCCCAGACTTCCAAGAACTAGACAGATAAGTACAGTGCAACAAAAGCCTATGCAACCAAAAGCCCATATACATTTGGACTGTTTTAAAGCAGGTGGGCTCTCCAGATCCTGGGAACACCTGTACATATTGGATACGGAACATTTCCAGTGCTCCATGAACTTCCTAACTGAACAGCAGTTCAGATATGCTGGAGAAATACAATTCCAGGTTTGGGTAGTTTAATACATAGATATTAGAAAATATTATAAAAACTGAAGGGGTCACATATGTGCAAAGGAATTGTAGTAAGCAAAGTGATAGAGTCTGAAAATTGTGAAGTGGGCAAGAGATATCTGATCATAAAAGAAGTTATAGCACTCCTATACATTAAGTAACAGTAATTATATTTGAGGCTTTTTATAGTGTTTCATTGCAGTCCCAAGTGCAGCAAAGCATTGGTCATACAGCTGCCTCGTCTAAAGCTACACAAGCCAGGTGCGTTCAGTTTGATTTCTTACAGGAGCCTGTTTGGCTTTCATCTGGCATTGTATCCAGTTGATCTGCCTGGGTCTTGGTGAGCTTTCCATAACCAGGATCCTGGCTTGCTTACCTGAATGTTTCCAGGAGGCATCAGTCGTCCTGTTGATTTCCCATCTCGGTTGAATGCAATCTCTTTGTTATTAAGCTAAGTACTATTTAGAAACCTGAGAAGAGGTTCTATTCCATCTTAGCTGTTGTTCCTGTTCTTCCACATGGGCAATCAAGATGATTTATCATTAACAACCTCTTAAAATGAAGTAGTTAGATATTTTGTATAAAGGGTGCCTAGAATACAATTGAGTTTATATACTGGACTGTCTACTATTTGGAATCCAAAGGAGGAACTTTTAGCCTTTGAGGGAGCAAATGTTCTAACTTGATTGTAAACACCTGCAGAGAGCAGATGATAGGCGTACAAAGAGAATAAGGAACTATCTATCCTCCATTCACTCACAAGCACACATTCCCATTTGTGCAGAGTACCTCAATGATGTAAGTCAAACCTGCTTAAGACATTTGCATATGTCTTATACAAAGGAGACATATCAAATAGAAAGATACTAGAATGCGAAAATCACTTTCAGAAATGTAGTTGATATCTGTAATGCAAACTATTTTGTCTCTTCCCATTACAATCTAAGTTATTAAGGGTAAGAATTCAAATAAATATATCTTACCAGAATAGTTATTCAAGTAGGATTGTTTGTCATTTCCCCGATGCTTACTGGCAGAGGGGAAACAAAGTTAAATGACTTTCTTGCTGTATCCAGGAGGTTTTGCTATCTTTTAGTCTACAATGTTCATTCATTATCCAGGGCTACTCACACGCAGGCAGTGCATAATTTGGTAACCAAAAGTAAAAGAGTGAAACATTTCTCAAGGTGCTCTCATCATGTTTTATACGAATTTAAATGCAAGAAGTATATATACCTCCTATTGTCTCGTTCCAGGCATTAAAATTCCACACTCAGAATTGTGTGCATCACTTCCCTCACAGTGTGCTAGAACACGTTTCCAATCCCAGTTCACGAAACCCCTGGGCTTTCTGGGGCAGTGGACAGGTTCCCACGCTTCCCAATATTGTTTGTTCACCATGCTTTTCAGATTTTCAGACTAGGTCCTAGGCATGAGAAAAAGCAACCATCATGAAATGAGTGTCTTCTAGCCTGCTTACCAATGGACAAAATCATCCTCTGTGTTGTTTACTTCCATTTTAATCAGCCAGCCAATCAACTCTGAAATGAGAGCTTGCTTAATTATGCTCTTAGCCCAGTACTTAGCTCTGCCAGGAAGTACCAAAAGAGCTCAGTGCAGTTCTGCCCTCTAGGAAACTTGACTTGGACACACCCAAGACAATTAGAGAACCAAACAGGATGAGAAGCAATTAAGAGAGAAAATGTTAAGTAGAAAGACTGTAAGTGCTCTAAAGGGCTCAGGGGTGTGGTTCCAGCAGAGAGAGCATTCCGAAGAAAAGTGTTGCCATTCTCTCTGCCTTGCTCAGAACTTTCTCAGCTCTTCCTTCGCACATTGCCAATGCCCAGAGATGAGAAGAACAAGAAGATGATTCCAGTGCGGCCCAGGTGACACTGCTGCTTTCTCAGCTTCTGCTGCTTTTAGTTTCATTGCTTTTAAACAATCAAAGCACAATTCCTGAATTTTATACCTCATTTATTTGTGAGTCTCACTCTGTAGTCTAAGCTTGCCCAAATTTGTGGCAAGCTTCCTGCCTCCATTGCTCATGCACTGGAATCGAAGACACATACAGGCATGCCCACCTCCTGATCTTTTTCTACTGACTGTGCAGATCTACTCTAGTTGATGCTCTTGTGTCAGCTTGAACTTCCAATGGCCAACTGCAAATTGCTCCCAAGTTGTCATTTCTCAGAAAATGCCCCCATCACATCTTCTAATGTCAGTTGTTCCATTCTCAGACCTTTCCAGAGTCCACTATAATGTGACAACCATGCTGTTGCTCTCTTAACAAGACTATAGGGTCACCAAAAGATGGCCCTAAGAGGCTTTTAGTAATTAGAGAAGTTTAAAAATAGGGATATTTCAAGTTTCCTTTGGGTGGTCTCATGGTGTGGTACAACAAAGTTGGCACTAATATAAAACAAGACACTACTTGGTAAGGTCCATTTCATCATGAGATGACATATTTATAGTGTGTGTGTGTGTGTAGTCTCTCTCTCTCTCTCTCTCTCTCTCTCTCTCTCTCTCTCTCTCTCTCCCTCTCTGTGTGTGTCTGTGCATATATGTAGGTAGATACCAGAGGAGGACATTAGGTGACCTAGTGTATCACTTTCCATCTTATTCCCTTGACAACAGGTCTCTTGCAGACACTAGAACTAGGCTGGTGGCCAACATGTTCAGGAATGCTTCTATCTCCACCCTGGCACCCATAGATGCATGTGCAATGGGGAACTACAACCTGGTTTTTATATAGTTTCTGGTGGTTTGAATGCATATCTTAGGAGCACAGCAAGTACTCTAACCTGGTGATCCATCTCCCCAACTCAAGATGGCATACTCATCTTGATAAATGCGGAAAATTTAGGATTCAATTCCAGATGAATTCTTGAAGAAAAATTAATATTTTGAAGAATCTCTTTGTCTACTTTCAAATTAGTTCTTCCTGCCTACCTTTTCATGCTGTTACCCAGTGGCCAAAGGCCTTCATCTCATCCTTTTTATCACAAAGCCACTGAGCACCAGATTCTTGTGAAATAGAACTTTTACAAGGCGAAAATGGAAGGAATCATTACTTCAACCTGACACTTCCCTCTGTCTTTCTTTTTACTAAGTAATATGTCAAACTAATTCATTGTGTCCATTTTTCTCCAGCAGATCAGAAGTAAATGACTGTGCTCTATATAATCAGGAAGGCAATGCAAATACAGAATTCAACATAGACCATTCAAAGACTATAATATACCCAGAGATAAAAAAAATTAATGCAAAAGTTAACGATTCATATATCACTTGGTATCGTCACCTGTCAACACTTCTGACAGTCCATTATAATATTTAGTGTTTTGATACTTTATCTTGTAAAAAGAATTTTATCCTTCTCTCTCTGTATTCCTCAACATGAAAAGAAGGTCAGAGCAGAGTTGTAAATGTTAGACAGTGAGACTGATAACCGTAGTTTCTGGTGACAATGAAATTCCTACCTTCATAGCAGGGACTGGTTGTTTTCAGCCATTGCCAGCAAATAATCTCTAGAACCAATTCTAAATCCATCTAGTTGATCAATGACAGCTTTGCATCATTAACCATGCTTCTGAATGCCAGCCAATCAGTGACAGCCCAATATTTCTGAAAATCAGCCAATGAGTAATAATGATTTTTAAGTAACCATGTTTTCATTGCTAAAGATCAAGCAATATCTAAACACTCTTGCTTTTGATAGTTTGTCTACACCTGAACTCTACAACTGCTCACCCCATATATAAGATCAGGTCTCAGCTTTGCTCACAGTGGTCCCACAGGCAAGAGGCTCCTTTGAATAAAGCTAATCTTGTGTTTTATTCACAAAGTGATAGCTCTGTCTGTCTAAACTAGCTTGATAGCTCATCGATATATTTAAAGATTTGAATTCATTTTGTACCTTAGCTATTTGTGAATCTGTTTTGTTCTTCCTCATTATTTGTTGTAGTGGCTATTCCTGGTTGTCAACTTGACTATATTTGAAATGAACTACAATCCAGAATTGGAAGGCTCACCAGTGATCCTAATCTGGAGACTGGGAGATAGAAGTTTCTGATCTGGATCTTGGTATGGAGATCTTGAGACACAGTGGTGATTGAATCCAGAAGATTAAGGCAGGGAGATCTCCGAGTCCAAGATCATCTGGGATTAAAGGTGTGGTGGCACACACCTTTAATCTGGGCTACACCTTCTGCTGGGGACCATATAAGGACATTGGAAGAAGGGAGTCTGGCTCTCACTCTCTTGACTTCTTGCGGTGTGGGACTCAGCAACTGCTAGATCCTTGGACTTCCATTCACAGCTACTACTGAACCATTGTTGGGATTTGGACTGCAGACTGTAAGTCATCAATAAATTCCTTTACTATATAGAGACTATCTGCAAGTTCTGTGACTCTAGAGAACCCTGACTAATACAGTTGTTAATGTCCTTGAATGTAAAATAATGCCTCTTTCCTATCATATGATACCTACCACATGCTGTGTGGCTGAGCAAGTTCTCCTTGTTATGGGGTGGAAGTTAGGGAGTCTCCTAGAAGAGAGGCAATTAGAGTACATGATATTCAACTATCAAACAAAAGCCTGACCTAATCTAGTTTATTTTGTCCCAGTTCTACTTGAAACATTTTTTTTAATGTTCCTTCTACAGAGGATGAATCACAAGCATTCTAAGAAATAAAAGTCAGAGCAGTGTATTCACAGAGTATATAAAATAAGTTTTAAAACCTCTAGCTATTGGTAATTGTCAATCATTCCAAAAACTCTATCAATTTGACTCTGGTGCAGCAAGAATTCTATGTGCTTGAATATCCCTAAGGATACCATGTACTCTTAAAATTATCATGTTTATGGATCTCTCAAAGCACAGAGGTTTCCTCACAGAGGCTTGTTAAGATGACGAACAGAGACCAACACCACACAAAGAAACAAGGATAGAACCATTTTCCTTGTAGGGTAGAGGACAGAGCAATTGCCACCATGTCATCATGACCACTAAAGGTATCAGTGGCTCTATAGAGATTTGAAAATTTTGTTAATGCATATACCAGTGCTTTAAGAAACATAACTTAAGCCAAGGATACAAAAACAAATTTGTATAAAATGAAACCTGACTCCTGGATGGGCTCCTGTTTTTAGGCTTGCCAGTCTCCCTC
Organism: Mus pahari; assembly: GCF_900095145.1. Lineage (NCBI taxonomy): Eukaryota > Metazoa > Chordata > Mammalia > Rodentia > Muridae > Mus > Mus pahari. Next base: position 5,258,375 of record NC_034596.1, on the reverse strand, counting down.
CTAATGAGGCTTTACGGGATGGACCCCTGCTCATGCAGTACCCTCCCCAGACCTGAGTCTGGGCAGCATCTGATTCCCCCACTGCTCCAGCTGGCATCCACCTGCTCTGCCCCTGTGCAGGATTCTCCTGAGACTGTGGGTTCTATCCCTTCTCTTCTCCACCTGTCTCCTCTAGGAGTTCATCTGCTTTCAGCACTTCCTCTCTCACCGGGATGTAAATGACTCCCAAATCTATCTCTCCACTTTACATGTCTATCTCTCTCCATCACAATGTACTTACTGCATGCTGCTGGCAGGCAATCATTACTTGGTAAATACTTACTGCCTGATTGTGCGATGAGATGGAAGTGATCTTCTTTCAAGTAAATGCATAAAGGGCTTTACTGGGTCAAGATGGCCTGCCCTTCCTAAATTCAAAACTAGAGAGAAAACGATACAATTACTATAGGTAAACTCCTTGGCGAAAAAGACTATATAATCTTTGTTCGTTGTCTCTTTATCTACCGAACACTGCCTTTGTGTTCAAGAAAGTTCCCCTTTCCCTTTATTCTAGTGCCACAATCATTAGTGTTAGGTCTTCTATTTCTTTTTTCATTCAATTAGCACATTTTAAAATGACATACCCATTATACTGACACTTGAGCCAAAAGAATCTAGGTCTCTCTTCCCTGGGATTTTGAACTTGGACCTCATAGAGTGTTCTTTCTGCTGGGGTCTGAAATTGGAAAATATGAAATTTCAGAGATGCTTCTCATCAGTGAGTCACTGACATTATTATATACCAGATATAATGTAGAAAGAAAAGAACAAATGTCCCTCCTGCTATTAGAAAAAGATAGAAGATAAAGAGGCAAGTGAATAGTGAATGTATAGAATGTCAGATGGCATAGGCCACATAGCCATTGTCCATTACTTGTGACATAGAAAGTCAAAAGACTCAATCTCGATTCTCAAAGGAAACAAAGCAAAAATGGTCCCCAATATAATACATGCCTCCCTCCCATTCTCAACTGTATGGGTTTTGAACATAAGAACAATAATGACAAAAGTTGTGTACCTACTGCTGAGACCCCAGACTGTACTGCATCTCCATAAACCATGGTCACAGGGGTCACTCTGGTTAATCATCATGGATCACAAAACAAAACAGATAGACATCAAGAAAAGAGGATTTGTGGGGAGGACGTGGGATAGACAGAGGTTGTAGGGAGCTAGGAAGTGAGAGAGGTCAATATTCATTACATACATGTTCCAAACTGACCAAGAACAACTTTAATTAGTAAAAAGGAAAAATCCTGATAATAATTACCAATGCTAATGCAGGAGTTTGAGGTGTCATAAGCTGTATTCAGTACAGTACAAATCAGAGTTTATCCAGATCTTGACCTGATGGAAATGTCTGTCTGATTTTATAGCTGAAGACACTGGAAATCTGGGCAAAATCACCAACTGGGCAACAGAAGTGACATTGAACCCCAGCTTCCTCCCCTACAAAGGTTTTACTTCTCACCCCAACAGAAGGTTACCAAGAAGCCTCAGGATGCCAGAATCTATGCTAAATAAAGTGTATCTTTCTTTAAGGCACTCACAGCCCACCTGGGGAGGCAGATCCAGAAGGAAGCAAATCAAAATAAGTTACTATCACAGCGTAGGCCAAACTGAGCACTCATATAGAACACGAGTGTGGATTTTAATTCTCAGCTCCATTTAACTTTTTCATTCTGGGTGGAGCAGGTCTGGTCTATTTGTCTGCTTTCTTCACTTGAAGGTGGAAATGAGAGCAAGTTCTCCTAGGTGATGTGTGGACTATCGCATTTATATTGTGATACTGTGAGTGAGTTATACTCGGTATTCGCTGATAAATAAGAAATGAAGGAAATGACCTCCTAAAACAACTGCCTGACTCAAGTCATCTTACAGTTCACTCAAAAGCATCACTTAGACTCTCCTTAGAGCCTCAGCCTGGGGCCAAGTACTGGCACTGTAAGCTAAGAAAGATGGAACATTCCAAACATTAGCACAGGCTTCTAACAAAGAAATGCCTCTTGCTCTTCATCAAATGAAAATTTATCATCTGAACTGCAAGGATGCTGCTGGATTGTGATTTTGAAATGTTCGGGTTTTTTTTTTTTCCTCTTTCCTACTGTGATATAATTCTACTAAGTTAGCTGCCAGTGAATTAAAGAAGTAGAAACCAGGAATATATAGGCTGCCATTCCGTCATTTATTCTGTTTTCCTACTTCTCAACTCTCCATTTGGTGCTTCGAGAAAAGCACACATCAGGAATTCTGTTGCCCTAAATCCCTGGCCTGCGGCATAAGCATCAGCCTACAGGGACATCGCAGAGACAGGAGAGGGACCAGGGAATGGAGCAGAAGAGTAGATTAGGAAGCTCCTCTTAGAAGCTAAAGTGCTTAGAAATTGAATGTCAAAACTCAGCCAGATTTCTTGTCCCTAAGGGCACCTTTACTCATCTGGACAAATATTAAGTTCATTTCCACTCTGTTCTCCTAGAATTCACATGTGAGTTAGTTCAGGAAACAGAGGTAAACTCAAGATAGGTCGGCTCCTCCACAAGGTCTCCTTACACTCAACCCAGGCAGGGTTCCTCTTGTTCTGGTCTGCCTTGCACAGCCTTTCGACTTCCTTGGTGAGCACAGCAGGTGTTGCTGCCTCTCACCTATGACATCAGTGCTTACAGTGTCAATTGTTAGTCCATCAAGAACTTGGTCTCATTGTTGATCGAGTTTCCTAGAGTTCGCAGAATGGCAGAGACTGTGAAGTCAAGTGGTTGTAGTCTAAACTTAGACAGACAAGGAGATAAGTGACTGAAAAGTTATAGAACGCATTCGGAGGTTTTATTTCCTTACCAGAACAAAGGAGGATAATAAAAAATATATTCCCGTTAGGTTCTTTGATCAAAATATAGGAAACAATCAAAATTAAATCATAGCTTATAGTTATTGAGGAATTTCCTTGTGCTATATGCTACTTTGAGCTATCTGTGTGCATATGTGTGGCGTCTTTAAACTTCCTAATATACGAGAAGATAGACTCTAGTATGTATACTATTTCACAGGCCGATTGAAGGCTCATAAGTGTTACATACTACCTTAATGTACTTAGCCTAGAAAAAACATGATAATCACAGTAATAATACTAATTGTGCCACACCAAATGTATGCTGCAGAAGTATCACTTTTATTGCTTGTAAAAATTAGATAGTCACTAGCTTTAAAATGTGTGTCTAATCATGTTTAGGTAATACCTGAGTTATATCTGTGCTTTTCATGTTTTTATCTAAAAAAAGAAAAGGAGAGAGAGAAAGAGAGAGAGAGAGAGAGAGACCCGCTGAAGTGACTTGCTAGATGAATTGCTGGAACTGTTCAGTCATTGTAGAAGTGAGCAGAGCTGAAACCCCCGTATTTTCTGAGTCAGAGTCTTTGAGTATGACCAATTCTGATACTGCATAGGGCTATAACATAGTCACTTAATACATTATGTTAAGTCAAGCTGACACTATGGAGAGTTTTTTACTCAAGCACATTAGATTTCTTATGGAAACCATAGGTTTCAGTCTCTATACATGGGGGCTTAGTTACATTCTTTTCAGTTCTTCAGGAGATACAACCTGAAAGAAGGGACTGCGAGGAAGAGTTGGGGTGTTTGTTGCTCATTCCTTGACGTGAGGCCAGCCAGCACAGCAACAGCTTAATATGAGAACAGAGGTCCACAGCACCCACTTGAGGTTCCTATGCTAAACTTCATGACCATATCTATGAAAAAGTATAGGAAAACAAAGAAATAAGCTAAAGCCTCTTGTGCATGCTTTAGTGTTCAGACAATGGAACAGGAGTTAACTGTGAACAACAGAGGAGAAATTGCCCCTATGACCTGCCACCTTGGTACAATATCATACATGCATGAAAATAGTAATTATGAAGGTGAGATGAAGTAGAAAATGACACTTATGATATTTACAATACAAAATTAACTAAATCAAAAGCAACTCAATGTGATTGTTCTTATTAAAAATAAGAACACATGAATTCTAGTAAAAAATCAATATAATAGGAATTAATTTTGTATTAAGATTATAGGGGTGTAGGCAATGCTTCTTTATAGTTCCTAAATACTCTTATGTTGTAGAAAAACATCAACAATAAGTGCCAAAACACACCGAAGACTCTGCCTTAGAAGAACAGGCAGTGACTATCCACATGTAACTGTCCTTGCTATCATTTCCTGCCTCACCGGGAGGCTAGCTGAAGGGTTTTTCTGTTGTCCAGAAGACATAGCCATGTTCTGCTGATTACCTGACATTTAAGTCATACCTAGATATATTAGATATGTCTCTTCCATTTCCAAGTGAAATACAGAATATTTGGGGAATTGTTGATGGCTGAGACAAAGGGTTAAGAATGATGAGTATGGAACTCGAACTGGCCATTTTATAACTGCATGCTCATTTCCATTCTCAGGGGTTATTTCTGCTTAAGATTATGAGGTGTGGTATATATAGTTGAGAGGTGTCTAAGTCGATGTGCTCTGAACATCACAGGAAATACTCTTCATATTTTACATTTCATCATGAACATTTTGATTGGAGGTACAGCTGAGCTGCAAAGCTGAAGGAAGGTTGTTACAAAGGGTGAGACACTTTGGCCAGAACTTACTCTTATTTGGAGGCCTTTTTTATTGAAACTCTTGCAGAATTGGCCCCAAGATCACCTCTCATTGAGACAAGGATACCTCAGTGGTACATTTCCTGGCCTGTCTTCTGAATGTCCTCCTTTGCCAATGTCCCTATTTACCTGTGACTTAATTCTTTAAGTTTGGAGGGATTTTCTCTCCTCTCCTCTGGGTTAACTCTAATCTGTAGCACTGGTGTTCCTACAAAGTTAAAGGCCAACTTTATGTGTCACACACTGGATACATCATAAAAATCATACAATTCTGTTCAACATCTACTGCCCTGTAGCCCTCTGACCTGCATCTTGCTCATATCCCAGGACAGTAGAATCAGGACTTCCACTCTGTACAGGGACCCAAGGCTGCCTGTAGTTAAAGGGAGGAGGTTCTGTTTGAGAGAAAATAATTTCCTAAAAGATTCTTACTCTACGTGATATGCTCAATAAAGCATTCTACATCCATCTAGAGATACAAAAAGTTATATAGAAAACCTTGTCCTAACACTTTCCATACAAAGGCACACTGAGGAAACATACATGCATACATAGTAAACATATGAAGCCAAGTTAGGGTCTTTTAAAATATATTTTTTAAAAATCTATATCTGTGCTTAGCCAAGATCTAATATCTCGTCCTACCACCTGAGTTAAAATCACTTCCCTTTTATTCAGGTAAAACCTTCCCTACTGCAATGGTTGTAGGTTATGATCTTAAACAGGCTATCTGCAGACTGAAAAGGTTGACTCCTAGTTCTATTTGTGACCACCTGACTTCAAGGGAGACTGAAGTACTTCGGTTCATTTCAGATTCCATGTCACTTGTCACTGACGCCTCCTCATGCATAAAAATACAGGGAGATTTAGGCAGTTCGCATTTGCTCACAAGGTCTCCTTTACTGGAACACTGAATAACATGCTTCTTAATACCAGCCACCATAGAAACACAGGTCTCCTCACTCCTAGGCAGCTCTGTCTGCCATGGAACAACATAGTAACATGAGGAGCTCTACTTAAATGCTGTGGTCCTGGTGTGTTGGGATGTGCATGGTCTTCACGGGGCAGGGCATTTCAACTCCTGCATCTCAAAACCAATTTTTAAAAGCTGTTTTTATAAGAAGTCATCACCTGGATGACCATGGTATCATAAGGAAGGAAAATCAATAAAACATTATGGCATAGATTTAAAGAAGTTTAGGCTCTGTGATTCATTGTAAATATTTTTCCTCCTTCAATAAATTTCCATTTCTCACCACTTCCTCACTTTAATATATTTTAAATTCTAAATGATTTATTTATGTTATTTTATATACATGAGTGTTTTACCTATGCCTTAGTTACTTTTATATTGCTATGAAGATCCACCATGACCCTGGAAACTTATAGAAGAGAGAGTTTGTTGGGGACCTTACAGATCCAAAGGGTTAGAGTTTTGTAACTATCATGGAAGAGAGCATGGCAGAAGACAGGCAGGCACACCACTGAATCAGTAGTGGAAATTTGCATCTTTATCCACAAACACAAGGCAGAGAGAGAGACTGAGAAAGAGAGACAGACAGACAGATGGAGAGAGACAGACAGAGAGAGACAGAGAGACAGACAGAACTGGGAATTGGGTGGGCTTTGAAAATATCAGTGCCCCCATATCCCCATGACACACCTCCTCCAATAGAGCCATTCTGTTTAATCCTTCTCAAACAGTTCTACCAAGATGGTCACATGTTCAAATGAATGAGCCTATGGGGGTCATTCTCATTCAAACCACCATAGCCTACATGTATGCAAATATTCCATATGTGTGCCTGGTGCCCAAAAAGCAAGAACAGAATGTTAAATCCTTTGTAACTAGAGTCAACGATGGCTATGAACTTTCCATGTGAGTGCTGGGAATTGAACCTGGGCCTTCTGCAAAAGCAACAAGTACGAAGCTATTTCTTCATCCCTTAATATATCTTTTTTTAAAAAAAAATCATATGAAGCATACAATCTTGAAGTTTCTATAGATGGTTTTATTTAGTTATTGGTTCTTAAAATAGAATTTCTAGTTCACCAAATCTTTCCTTGGAATTTTTTTTATGGAGACTGGGTAATCAGGACATTGTAAGTTCAAAAACCATACAAACTAAGTAATCCCCTGTAGAAGTCAAGAAATCCCCTCAAACAAAGATAGCAATAAGGACTCCTTGGAACAATCCTCCAGAATCTGAGCTAAGACAACTATCAAGAAGATTTTGCCTTTCCAGGACTGCATGGTTGTGAACTACATTTTGCTCTTTGACCTACTTCTTTATTTGTGATGGCTAATTTTGGTTGTCAACTTGACCACATCTAGGGTCAACCCAAGCAGTTGGGCATATCTTTGAGGGAACAATTTTACTGGATCATCTGAAAGGGGAATATCCACCCTCAATCTGTGCCACACCTTCTGGTGGCAGCCAATATAAAAAGAACTTAAAAGGAGAAACTTTAGCTCTTTGTCTGCTTGCCCTCTTTCTCACCAGCAAGTTAAGTTACCCTGATGCTGAGGGATAAATCTCTTTACTGGTGTTAGGACCTACTTCTTCAGGACACCACCTTAGACCAAACGACAGCTGAAATATCTAGCCTCATAGATGGAATAACTATGAGATTCTTTGTCTTTCCATGAGGAATGTCATTGTTGGACTAGCTGGACCACACCAGTAATAAATATATATATATATATATATATATATATATATATATATATATATTCCTTTGGAGAACTGTACTCTAACAATGGACTGGGAGATTATTAGACCCCTTCATCTGTTTAATATGTACATTGAGGCTCAATATGTAAATTGGAGTCAATTAGCCAATTGGGACTTCTACAATAAAGTACCATAGATGAGATATCTAATAAGTCAGATGGTAAATTTTTTTCCAACAGTAATCAAAGTATCCTTTAGATTCCAGCTGAAGTCCCATTTTCAGTTTCATAACTGGTGCCTTTTAGCTGTATTCTCACATGATAAAAAGCAAAGTAGGTTTCTGGGTTTGTTTTCAATAAGACAAATAATTTAATTTTTAAGACCCCTTCCTTGTAGGTTAATAAGTTCAAATAAACCTACCTACTATCAGTACATTTGGAGAACAGTTAGAAATATGTTCTTGGGAAGTGGCACACACACCTAAACCATCAAAACAGGGAGACATTGGTGAACATAGAATTCTTGGTGAGTCCTAAGTGCTTTAGAGATAATGTCTCACTTAAGATCAAGGCTTTATTTTCTTTTTTTTATAGGTAAGAAAACTTAAGGACTGGTTACCTGTGGTTCAGCATTTCTCATTTGTTAATTAGGACCAAGGAAGTTTGGCTTTGCAACATACAATTTTAACCTCCATTCAGCTTCCTTCCTGCCATAGAAAGTCAACTCTTAGATGTTATATCTCATCCTGTAAAAGACACACTGTGAGGTAAGCCACAAGGAGTGGTGCCCTTGTATGATTCCTTCTACTTGAGTGCATATAGAACCTGAGGCTTATCTACAGATGAAATAACATGGCTGAGTTAGTAGAAGGGTTTATCATGGTGTTGGGACATTATATGAAAGTCAGTCTTAGCATCCTGGACTGAGAAGTTTTCCTACTAAGTCTACAGAAAGAAACTAAAATGCTATTGAGGGTATATGCAAAGGTCACAGTGTAAATTGTAAGTAGGTATCTAAAGTTCAATGTAAGGAGCAAGGCTCTGACTCTCTGAGAACAAGAACATGGAGCTTCCCTCCTACAATAGCAAGGACCCAAAGCTAGTCAATAGCCACACAAGCTTAGAGAGGACCTCAAGCTCCAGGTGAGATGTGGCCTATCTAATGTTTTGTGAGAACCTCACTGACCCAGGCCAACCATCCTGACTTGTTGAATTGCTCCTTATAAGCTGCTCCTCTGTGGTCATTCATTGACTTGTCGAATCCTATTGTGGCAACTGTTCACCCTTGAATTTATTTCATCAGCCTCCTATAAATCTTTCCATCCCCAATTTTGTCTTCTTCCAAATTTTCATGATGTAGTCATCTTTTGTAAAAACAAGATCTCCTCTCTCTTCTCCTTTCTTCAACATCAAATGTATCAACAACATCAACAACAACAACAACAACAAAACACTTTAAAAATCCTATAGAATGAAGCCAAACTCACATATCCATTGTAAAAAGCCTTATTTGTCAATTGTCATTTGTCAATAGCACTACGGACTCTTTCTGAGAGTTAAGAGAGTCAATTTTTGTGTCTCAGTCTCAGTGTTCTCACATGTAAATATTAGAACTAACACCTATGTCACAGCATCATTGAGAGAGATTAGACTGGATGATATAAATAAAGTTATTAGCATAATGCTGAACACAGAGTGAGAATTCAAAAAAGTATTAGGTACAGTCACAATCAGATGTGAAGACTGGATTTTCATTTATGGACACGTATTTGGTGAACAGAAAGGGAGGAAGGATGGGAGTTGTAGAAACAGTGGCAAAGCAGACTGACCTGGGGCAGTAAGGATTGGGATAAGTGTGGAAGGATAGGAATGTGTTTTCCAGGTGGGAAGAGGGACTAAGCAAAGAGACAGATGCCTGAAATAGCAAGCCAGACAGGGCTGAATTCAACCAGGAACAGGGTATACAGAAGAGAACAAATCAAAAGCTTCTCCCTGGTTTCTTTTCCCAGCACACACCTTTATTCTCCAAACAGGAAAAGAAGAAAACTCACACTGGTGCTGAGCGTGTGCCGGGCACTAGCTGAAGTACTTCACACTATACTGAATCCTGCCCAAGGAAGTAGGCATTGCTCGTACACCCATTGTACAGAGCAGTGAACTGAAGCCAAAAGGTGGAAAGTATTGATTCCAGGGTCCTAGAACAAATAGATGGAAAGGCTAAGATCTGAACCCAAGCAAAAGGAAAGAAGAACGTTTCTCCCTGCACTGTGTATACATTTCCAGTCCTACCCACACTGGTAGACCCAAGCAAACAATCAAAAAAAAAAAAAAAAAAAAGACTCAAAAGCAGTCATAATGATTTGTTTGCCTAAGTTAGTCTCTGTAATACAAATGAAAAAAAACTGAAAACCTAGAAAGGTTTTGTTATTTCAAAGTAAAGTATAAAGTAGCTGGCCTAAGGCTAGACTTTAAAAAGCATCAAAAAATGAGCATAAATTTTATCAGTGGATCTGTCTGCATACATAGCATACACATGCACACATGTGTTTGCATATGTGTGCATATGCATGCATGTTTATATAGATGAGTACATGTTGGGGATATTCATATAGCAGAGTAACTCATTTGTTTCTGGAGTTGTGTGCCTTGATGCTATGGGCATAACATTCTAAATTAAACAGATGTGGCCTTCCAGTTGCATATGAAGTAAATAAAGCAGCCTTTCCTAAGACTGGAATATGCAGACAAACCACCTCAGACAAGGTTCTGAAAGAGCACTTTGCAGTTCACTGAAAAGAAAAAACGAATATTTGAAGTGAGCAAAATAACAGCTAGCAATGTCTATATGAGACAGTGCTTGGTACAGAACACAGATAATGAATTCAAAAGGCCTAAGGTCACTAGACATATTTCTGCTTTTGAATTTTCAAAACATGCTTCTAAATATATCTAGCTTTCACACATAATTTTCTCTTTTCATCATTTAATAAGTGTTTCTTGAATGCCTACTAAATGTTATGTACAGTAGTCCTTGCCTGTAGGGCTACCAGAGAGACGCCATCCTATGTAAAGCTTACAGTGTAGCACAAGAGAAGAAACAATGCATTATACAAATAAAAGAGTTATATAATGTGCTATGTAGCTGTGACATTTGGAAGAGTAAAGACAGTGGGTCAGAATAAGGGTTAGTGGATTAATTAATAGGGGGGCCAATGTGACCCTTCAGAGAGGATGACAAGTGGTGGAAAATGTAGATGATAAGGTCATCTGGCATCAATGGGAAGGGAGGCTCTTGGTCCTGTGGAGGATTGATGCCCCAAAGAAGAGTGATGCTAGGGGAATGAGGCCAGAGTGGGTGGGTGAAGGGGCAAAGGGGAGGGTGAGGGGGTTGGGTGTTCATGGAGGGGAACCGGGAAGGAAGATAACATTTGAAATGCAAACAGAAAAAATGACTAATAAATAAAAAAGAAAAGAAAAAACAGGTTGTTAGTCATCTGGGATGAGAACCTTCTAGACAGAGGAAATATCTAAGACAAAAGCCAGTGGCCAAAGTTTTCTGAAGAGTTTAAGGTGTATGAAGTAGGCAAGTGGGGGCTCACACAACATGAGCAGGACCACAAAGCAATGGAAAGGAAGAGAGGCCATGCCAAGAAGGAGCAGAGCTAGGCCATCGTCAGTCCCACCTTGATATGGAGAGTTATTGTGGAGACATCATAGAAAAGTGTCACAGCCTGACTAAAGTGTGAGAAGGCACAGTGTGCTAACCCAGGGAGATGATGGCCAATGCCTAGAAGCCTCGATACAATAGAAGTGGAGGTCATGCTTCACTCTCCATCACCAGGTAGCACGTTCCTGCAGACGGCTTAGAGTTAACGATTTATTCTTAGGTTCTAATATTTGTTCCCTATGTTATTTTAAACTTGAGTTCATGTTAAGGTTTATAAAGTGCTTCTCAATTGAATAGCCTATGTCTTTATCTACACATGGTGAATCTCATTGGCTGATTTTCCTATGCCAGGGTAACATTACAAATGTAGTGTGAGCTCTGACTGTGCTCGCTTGAAACCTTGCATCCATCTTCATTCACAGAAAAGCATTATAGCCATCATCTCAGTCACAGAATAGAAGTTTTTTTTTTCCCTTTGCTGAAATTCTGTTTGCTCACCAGTATTTATAACTGTTGAGTTCCGGCTTTGTTGCCAGTCACACACTTGATAAGATCAAGACATTTGTATTATTGAAGTAAGGTCTAATTTTCTATAGCTCATTATTATTTAACACATTGATAACACTAAATAAAACTATGGCCTATTTTTATTTAGGGATTTTAGTTTTATTGTCCAAAGTGAAATTGACTTGCTGGAATCTTGCATTTACGTTCTTTTGAATTATACATACAAATGCACACATATACACACTTTCATGTACACACATGTACACATATGTTATATGTATATATATATTTATGTGTATATGTCTGCATGCATGCATTATATATTTGTACATGTCTATGTTGTTCATATATGTGTGTAATGTATGTGTGTATGTATGTATCCTAGAATTTAGCTTGAGTATTGCTTGTTATTAATGTTTATGAATATAAACATGCTCTGATGAAGATCAGCTGGGGCTAGAAATCACCATATAGCCAAGGCTCTAAAGCAACTATAAGACTCAAATAACTGAGCCTTTAACAGTTGACATTAGAGGAATGCTACTATGTCCTGCTTGGGTGCGGGTTTCCACCAATTCAACATGATAAAAACCTGTAAAACTTGCTTCCTTTTTCTTTCACCACCCTCCTCATTTCTATTGAACTAATAAAGATTTCCATAATCCATTTATTTCTTCATGGGCTTAAAATACCCTCAAACACATCACTAATATTTAACTTTATAATCATTTAACTGCCTATTCTTAGGATTCTTGAAGTTATTCAGTTTCTTTTTCTTTCCAAAACATGTTAAGAATCTTAGTATGTTTAAAATAACATAACACCACAATACGCCATTGGAATCTATCTATTCTCCTAGTTTATCTTTATAACACAAAGGATGTTTCAAGTTTACAGACACAGTGTGTATGTGTGTGTGTGTGTGTGTGTGTATGTGTGTGCTTGTGTGTGTGTATGTGTTTGTATGCATATGTGTATATGTACACATGATATATGTATGTGTTTGTCCCCTGTTTTATGCCTCTTTCCCACACTCTTGTTTGGCTTTCCTAATGCGTGCATGATAATGATTCTTTTGATATTGCTCCATAAGTGCTGAGTAAGCAATATGTGACCAAACTATCATCCTACAGAACTCTCCCAGGGGAACAAAGATTGAGCTGAGCAGGAAAGTCAAGGTCAACAGTGCATCCCTGAGGATTTGGAATGTATAGTTCTGCTGCCATCTGCACACTTTCCTCTCTGCTAAGCCGATACTCAGCCAGACTCCAGTTCATCAGTACGAGACCTGTCTGCTTTCTGCTAGCATTGTAATATCACCATTATATTTTAAGCTATGGATATTTTCTTTTTTTATATAATGTATGAGGCGCTACCTTTAGTATGTTATTCTGAGTAAGGTCTAAGAGTGTCTAAATACACTCAGCTACTACATGATACTTTGATCCACTGTGTCTGTATTTTCTTTTAGAATACTGCTGCAGACACAGACTTAGAATTGTGGACTACACATACCATTTGCTTAAGGATTTTATTTGTTGTAATCTACTGTATACATCAGTCTCGGTATTTGCAAGTTCTAAGTGAACTGTGGATTAAGGTTTCTAGAGAAACACAATAGAGAGATGTGTAACAAGGGACAGGACCACCCAATTTTGGAGGCTGGCAACCAGGCTGGCAACCCAGGGGAGGTGATGATGCAGATTAGGTTCGAGAGTGGTCTGCTGGTTAGCTTATTTTAGCCTATGGTCAGTTTTTTTGCTCTAGTTGGATCTTCAGAACTGTTTGAGAACTATCCATATGGTTGAGGGAGATCCACTTTAACTAAGCCTGCCTAATTCCAGTGTTGATCTCAATCAGAAACACCCTCAGAACTGCTGCTTAAAAAATGCCATCATAGCCAGGCGTGGTGGTGCATGCCTTTAATCCCAGTACTCAGGAGGCAGAGGCAAGTGGATTTCTGAGTTCAAGGCCAGCCTGGTCTACAAAGTGAGTTCCAGGACAGCCAGGGCTACACAGAGAAACCCTGTCTTGAAAAACCAAAAAATGCCATCATATTAACATTGTAATTTGGCTCTTTACATGATTTAAGTCCATTCATGGCATTGTTACATGTTCCATAGAATGGATATTATTTGATTACTTCCTCTCTGACATCTTAATTACACTTTTTTCATTACTTAAAATAATTCAAAATTCATTTTGCAAGGAAAGATCAGAAGTGGAGTAAGTTACGGCAGCCTTCTTTCTGGCCCCTTGCTTTTCCCATGGGGTTCAGAATTATTTCCACAGTCTCACTTCAGCCTGTCTCTGTTCTCAATGTTTTTAGTGAAAACCCTTGGGTAGTCTCACATTGATTCTAGAAACCTTCTAGGCTCACCTGGGAATCTCAATCTCTCTCTCTCTCTCTCTCAATCTCTCTCTCTCTCTCTCTCTCTGACATTTTCTTTCTCTTCTTTCCTCCTATCATCATAACTACTGTAAAATCAGAATCCCAGAGATATTCTGTAAAAGATTATGTCAGCCTTCTCTTTCTGGCTATGGAGGAGACACCGAGTCTGCCTCCTGTCTCCAATCCAATGTGAAACACTCTTCCCACTTACTTCCAAGTCCAAGTTCTGTCTGCCACCTCTTGCTTTCACCTCAGCAAGGACGGCTGTGGCCTCTAGCTACACAAATGCAGTGGCCAATGATCTGTTCAAGAATAACATACAAAGTAAACAAACCTGTGAAACTTTACAGACCAGAACTTTTATGACTAGATTGGTCAGAGCCAGAAAAACCAAAGCACAGTGAAGTGAGGGCGGCTTTCTGGAAGCCATGCGTACCCCTGGAGACTTTCCTCTCCTTGGCAGAAGAGGTGAGGCTGAGAGGCTTGGCAGGGCCTCTGTGCTGCAAGACAGGAAAACAGCAAAGATACTGAAGATGTCATGAGGCTGAAATTTGTATTCTAAATGGAATTTTGCAGCTTCCAAAGCAGTGAGGACTAGAGGAGAGATGGTATCAGAGAGAAGGGTTAAAGGGAAATGCACCTGCATTGGATGCTTAGGTCAGGACTACCTGCCTACACTCCACAATACTAAAGCTTCAGGCCAGATAATTCTTTATTATGGGTGGGACAGGGTAGAAAGGGGCAACCTATGTTTTATAGGCTGTTTGGAAATGGCCTAGCCTCTACATGCTAGTTACTGGTGGCAACTCAAGCACCTTCCTGCAGAGCTAAGCCCTCCAGCATTTTTCAGTGTTCTCTAGGAAATCAAATCACCCCAGTTGAGATCTACAACTTTACTCTCTTGAACTGCTTGAGAAATTGCTAAGGTCAATAAGAAGGGTAACAAGACAGACAGAAAAAAGTGGACGACTGAGTAGAAATTCAAATCATGAGATAATAATGAGAGAACAATAACCGTTTCCTGAGAAGAGGAATCTTAGCAAACTACTGTGGCTGTCAATTGTTACCTCCAGACCACTCTGCATCATGAGTAAGATTGTCCATTCTAGTCTGAGCCTGATGACATTGGAGGTCCAGCCTTAAGGAGCCCAGGCAATGATTGGAGGTGATAGAGTCTATTAGAGTTGCCTTTCAAATAACAAAGGAAATTACACCTCCAACAAAGATACTACTAGCCTACAAGAATCTAGGGCAGGCCAGATGGCTCAGTGGGTAAATATACTTACTAGCAAGTCTGACGACCTAAGTTTAACCCCTAGAATGCACATAGTAGGGGAGACACCCAACTTTTCCTGGTTGTTCTCTGATTCCCATATGTGCATGACATGCCCCCCCCACGTAAATGTAATTTAGAAAATTTTAAGTGTATTTAAATACAATATCTTTCATTCACACAATACTTAAAGTGCATACCAAATAGAACCAAGGGAAAATAAAACCAAAAATATGGATTGGCAGGTGACCTTAGTATTTGAAACTCTTAAATATAAATGACAAAAATAACTACCAATCAACGAAGCGATACTATGAGGTGATTAAGGTAGATTTCCAGTTGGTATATATATATATATATATATATATATATATATATATATATATATATATATGTGTGTGTGTGTGTGTGTGTGTGTGTGTGTATGTGTGTGTGTGTGTATGAATGAATGAGGTACTGAACTACATACTCAGTTGTAACTTTATAACTAAAAAATAAACAGTTTATGAAATAATAAAAGACAGATTTAGCAGTAGATGGGACACTGCTACAGAAAGTCTGCTAAGTTGGAAGAATGCTTAATAGAAAATATGCAGACCAAATGAAGAAAAGAAATAAGATGGCATATGTAGATTTAACGCAGTCATTGTATGGAACCTGGTGGAGGTGATCTAGCTATAACTAGATACCTCAAAGGAAATGCACAAAATACAGGGCATTAAGATAGTACTATAGATAATATTCTAAACCTATGCATTTTCTAAAATATTAAAAGATAAAACATTATACAGTATGAGACACTACAAATGCTGTGTAATGAATAAAAAGAAAATAAAAGGTGAACAACACTAATAGATTTTGGAAATTGCAAATAGAAGGAAAGTTTCATATTAGGGAAAGGCAGGAAAGAGTGATCCACACGTGTGGTCTCAGTATTGGAGACGTGGACAGAAGGGTGGTGAGTTCCTGGTCAACATGGGCAACAAAGCGGGCAACAAACCCTGTCTAAGAAACTTCAGAGGAAATGCTGTATACATTCCAAGGAAATGTTAATCCCGGAAGTTGGAAATGCATGGTGCTTGACCACAGAAACATTTCATCACACGTGATACATTACAATACAGGTAAAGAGCAAGATCCCAGGAAGTCTGCCATAGCAAATATGCATGAAAATAAGTGTGAAGGGAGGTTTGGGGGCAAAAGTGAAAGGACACCAGATAAGAATTCAAAAGTGTAAGAGAGAATGGAAAGGACCTACAAAGGCAAATATATCGGCTGGTAGAAATCAGTGTTGATTTCCCTATACAGCAGTAATACTTTCAGGGACTTCTGTATTTGTTGACTTATAATACAAAAGATACATCAGCAAAGATGGGAAAGAATAAGTAGAGTGTATGGTGTTCTATCAACCTAGACTGGTCTGGAAAGTGGGAAAGTGGTCAACAAAGAGTGGGCTTTGTTTGCCTTGTTGGCCCAAATGGTCTACTAAAAACAACACTCATTGATTATCTCACACTTCTAGAACCCAGAAGCCCAGAACAGGGCAGCCAGGACGTGGATTTTTTCCTACCGTTCTATAGGTCAACATCTAACAAGTAACCCAGTTTGCTTCTTCTGATGTCAGAGGCATCAGATGTCCTTAGCTCAGAACCACTGGACCCTCCCTGTAGATTTTTATCATAATCTTGTTCTTTGTCAGTCTATAAACCCATCTTTGTAGTTTAGAAAGGGTTTTGATGTAGTTACAACTGATGTTTACTTTGCTCCTGAAAATTTATGTATGCTTTATTGTGCACAGAGAATTAGGATAATTATAATCAGAAAAAAATGTACCAAATTGTGTTGTGATTAGTTATGAACTACTTTGGGCCAGACTCCTGAACTTTGGACCAACACTGGCTGCTTAGTTGTTTGGAACCAAACTACCTCCCTGCCTCCTGCTGATTATAGTTACTCTGCTGGCTGTGGTGGTTACACAGACTTCAAATTTTCTGACTACATTGGACCTAATAAATAATTCAGAATAATCTACCATCTCAGTTTCTTTCTTTAATTTAATCCCCTTTCCAAACATTGGTTTTTCCTATACAGGAATATATTTGCAAATATATCGTGGTATAAATAACTTTGGTTAGAAGGGTTGTTCGTTAGTCTTCCTGCAACAGTAGACTTTCTTTCTTTCTTTCTTTTTTTTTTTTTTTTTTGGATTATCTTCTTTTTTATTAGATATTTTCTTTATTTACATTTCAAATGCTATCCCGAAAGTTCCCTATACCCTCCCCCTGCCCCTGATCCCCTACCCACCCACTCCTACTTCTTGGCCCTGGCATTCCCCTGTACTGGGGCATACAAAGTTTGCAAAACCAAGGGGCCTCTCTTCCCAATGATGGCCGAATAGGCCATCTTCTGCTACATATGTAGCTAGAGTCATGAGCTCTGGGGGTACTGGCTAGTTCATATTGTTGTTCCACCTGTAGGGTTGCAGACCCCTTCAACTCCTTGGTTACTTTCTCTAGCTCCTCCATTGGGGGTCCTGTGTTCCATCCAATAGCTGACTGTGAGCATCCACTTCTGTGTTTGCCAGGCACTGGCATAGCCTCACAAGAGGCCGCTATATCAGGGTCCCTTCGGCAGAATCTTGCTGGCATGTGCAGGAACCAAACAGTAGACTTTCTAAAGTCAAACTTCATAACTTTCTCACACATAAAATATGCCAGTCTAGTCCTATATCCTCAACAATCTCTATTTACTTTTCCTTATGGTCATGTTTCTGTGGCAATCATTTCTGCGGGACCTTTCTTTTCCTTCATTATGATGATCAGTTGTCATTTCAGGGGCTTAATGAAAGGAGGCATAGAAAGGTCACAATGGGTGCTGGTCCCGTATCTGTTCACTTCTCCTGTGAAGCAGCAGCAGCAGCAGCATCGTTTGGCATCTTGGAAATAAAAAGGGTTTTGTGGAGAAGCTTGAGGAGCCCAAATCGAACATTGGTTTATGAAGAGGAGAAAAAAAGTGGGATCCAGAGATACATAGAATGCTAATATTGGTAACTAAATCACAGTCTAGTGGTTGACTTTAGAAGGGACACAGAATGATGGGAAGCTGTGGCAGCCAACATGCAGGGTTGCCTCATTGCCATGACTGAATAACAAAGCACATACTATAGCAGCCTTAGAGTGCCTTGCTAGACAGAAAGAAGGGATTAAGTGTCACTGAGTCAAATAGTCCCTTTCATTGCCTTCTCCAAAGAACTAAAACTCTCTGGGATATATGTTTGCCTTTATTACCCCAGAACCTAATGAAATCACAGCACTGTTTTTTTAATGCCTATAATATAAAACCAAATACTTTGGCTTAGCACATAACATGTTGCTTTTATATTGGCTCGGCCTCCTATCCATTCATTCTTGGCATCATTCATCCTCCTCATGTTTGCTGAGTCATGGACATTTCTTGAACAGCCCATTCCATGACTGTAAGCATGTTTGTACATATCATTGCCTCAGTTTTTATTTTTTCTTTCATCTTATCCACAAAGATTTCCCACTCACTCCTCTCCATTTATCTTGTCTTTTATTTTCCCTAGGACCTTCATGGAAAGTTAATCTGCTATATATAAGTGTATTTTTCTATTGATTTAAATAAAAGTCCCTTGCCATGGAACTTCTCCAACTTCACAGTTTTATCTGTATAATCAATATACCAAAGTAAAGTATAAGTGTTTTTGAAAGATTTGTCATGCATTTCTCCCATCATTCTTACATTTCAGTATATCTTAGTATTCATCATAGAAACTGAAAAATAATATGTGTTCTAAGTATAAGAAATAAAAAATGAGCTTAAACATTAGTGGAGAAACTGTATTAAAAATGCATGAAAATGACAACTGCTTAATTACCAACAGAATTAGAGCAGAGGCTAGAATAGACATACAAAATTAACCATGATGAGGAAGTAACTCTTCCACATTCTACAATGAAGAAACAGAGCATACCATATATCAAAGCACCTTAAAGACCCTGGACAAGAAGCACAGGACCATGGATCCCAAGGGTATGCAAACATTAAGCTGTCACTACAAATGTTATGACATGGTAGAGGCTGGGACAGGGTTTCCAGTAGCAACAGAACCCATTATTGACCAACATTTGTCTGAGTTGAGGTGACAGAGGACAGACTTCCAGGAAACAAAAACCACTAGAATTTGCAAGTTAGAATGCCAGGGGAAAAGATACTACATAGGGAGATTCCCTCGGAAGATCTGCAGAGAAGTCCCGAACCTGGATCTGGATAGCTATTTGACATATTGTGAGTCAGCTACCTGAGGCTGGAAAAGAATCCCAGAAGGATAGTAGGATATTGAATTTCCAGAGTTTTCAAAGAGCCGTGATAAATTAGTAAAGAATCTGACAATAAACAAGGATCCGGTAGTCTGCTCAAAATTTCATATCCATGCTTACTGCTAAGCCATCCTTATAGCCCTTTGAAGACAATTAGCATGAATACAGCTCATTCAGAGGACACATACTCAATTGCTAGCTCCCACATTCTGTCAGCTCACAAGTACCTGTAATTCTAGTTTCAAGGTCTCTCACAGCTTCTTGTGCCCTTCACAACTATCTGCACTCATGTGTGCACAGACATGCACATAGACACAAATATAGATACATAATTAAAAGTGAAAATAAAGCATAAATATGGCATGGTCTTGAGCCTGGCAGTAAATTTGGAACCAGATCTTTAAGGTTTTAACATATTTCTTAATAACAGCAAAAAACAGGTTCAAAATTCTACAAAGACAGTAATAAAAACCTAAGAACCAAAGTTCCAAAGTTCACAAAATCCAAGATACCATAAAGATGAAAGGACTTAAAAGAAGCAGATTTGTACAGAACACAATCAAAAGGAAAATTGATCAATATTAAAGAACTAAAATAAAGATGATCAAATTTATAGACAGGAGCACACAGACATCTATTGTAAATATTCTATATATATCAAGAATGTAAAAAAATATGACCATGACCATGATGAGCATACACTGGAGTATAAAATATTATTGAAAGAATCTAAAGTCATCAATAAGCAAATATTCATATAGTATATATAGTATATATATGTATATAGTATATGTCTTAGTCATGGTTTCTATTCCTGCACAAACATCATGACCAAGAAGCAAGTTGGGGAGGAAAGGGTTTATTCAGCTTACATTTCCATACTGCTGTTGATCACCAAAGGATGCAGGACTGGAACTCAAGCAGGTCAGAAAGCAGGAGCTGATGCAGAGGCCATGGAGGGATGTTCTTTACTG
>NC_034596.1:5231240-5234808 GCF_900095145.1 Mus pahari | reverse complement strand
TGTGATAACTCCAGCTGTGTCAAGTTGACACAAAGCTATCCAGTACAGTATATATAGTATGAATTATATACATGTGAAATATATATATTCATATATATATATATATATATATATATATATATATATACATACATACATATAATAGATATAGGCACTCAGTGTCCTAAAGTAGTCAAGGAGGATTTTGTTTGCTTGATTGTTTCCTTGTTTGTTGTTGTGCTGTGCTTTGCTTTGCTTTAATGGAAATTGATATGTAGGTTATATCCATTTATTTATTTATACTTTAATTATAATTACAATATATACATATGGCACAGTGGGCATATGTAAGAGAAAAACTGTGTAAGCTAGTTCTGTCTTTTAACAGTGTGGGCCCCATCATACTTGGTGGCAACCGTCTTTACTCACTAACCCATCTTGATGTCCTGATTTTATCATTTATATAGAAATTCAAATAGCTTATAAGTTGAAAAAAAAAGTTCTGAAAACCAGTAAAGGAGACTTACACTATTCAATTTGAGTTCTATAACTCTATGACTATCAGTAGTCAAATGAGTGCTTTTGTGTGTTTTTTTTAGAGTAAGGATAAATACATGTAGAGAAAGTATGTGTGTGTGTGTGTGTGCGCACAGAGTGAGAGAGAGAGAGATTCACATATATGTCTATACAGAATCTATTAAATATATGGTTAGTTTCCATCTCAAAACACTTACCATAAATCAAAAATATAATATGCCAAATGTATTCGGTGCCCCAGTAAAATCTATTATAAAGTTTAAAACACATAAGTCGGTCTCTTGTAAATTAAGAACCAAATTATAATGAGAGGGAGAGGCAGAGAAGAGTAGAGGGGGGAAAGGATGGAAGGAAGGAGAAAAAGAGGTTGTGTGTATTTGGAATGTTGAACAAATGGGGATACTATCAAAAAAAAAGGTGACCTTAGGCAATTTTGTGACATTTATGAAATTCACATAAATCTAGATAGCACAACACATTACACTAGTAGGAAAGTCACATGTGCAGCCCATAAGTACGGCTATAATGAAATGAACAAAGCAATTTAAGATTAAATCAAGCACAAGAGAAAATCATGCAATAATTACTGGAATAGCATAGAAGACCCAGAAAGTCCTAAGATACTTTTATTTTTTCCCAATACACATTTTCCAATAGCAGCTAACCACTGATCTTTAATGCTCCATACAATTTGCAAAAATGAACCTGAGGTGGATTTTGGAGCAGAATAGAAGAGTGAAATCTAACACTATGTAAGGAAAGAGAAGCATAGTAGAAAAAATATATAATCTTGTTGGATAAAGGTTCTGTGGCATAGAAAAAGCACAAACCATTAATAAAAACAAACTGGATTTTCTCAAAATTAAAAACATTTGCTTTACATATGATACTTTAAGAAAACTTTTTCTTAAAATCACAGATAAAGAACATTTTCACAGTTCACAGTCAGATATGATCACAGTCATAAGAGATAAACTCAACTCAATAATAAAAATCCACACAATTCACATTTTTCAAAAGGGCAATAGACTTGACAGTCACTTTAGCACATAAGACAAATGACAGACAAGTGTATGCAAAGATGCTTAACATCATTAGTCATCAGTAAAATGTAAATTAAACCTGCAATGAGGCATCATTACATTTGCAGTAAAATAGCCATAATTAACAAGACTAACAATAGCAGGTGCTTGGAACCATTTAGAGAAACTGTAACTCTTCCATGTTGATGACAAGAATGCAAACTATACCATCATCTGCAAATCAGCTGGCCAGTTCATACTGCAGAAAGATTCTCTCCAGGTGACTTGGAGGGTTGTTTCTTTAGGTATTTCAGCGTTTTAATACATATAGCCAAATGGTTCCACTGATACATTAAAAGAAAATTGTTTCTAAATAACCATAAATTGGGAGTAAAACTACATATCCATTAACTGGTGAATAAAGAACTGGTGGCTTGTGCATAGTGCACTGTACTCAGTAGTAAGAGAAAGCTTTTTACACATGTGACAACCTGAATGAAGCACAAGCCATATTAAGCAAATGGCGCAAGATACAAAAGACTACTCACAGTTGGATTTGATACTTGTGAAATTCTGGAAAAGCTCAGACAATAAGGTAAGTAAACATCTTGTTTTCCTAGAATTTTCTGGTTATTTTAAACTGGGAAGCATGACAGGGAGAATTTTTGGGGTGATACAAGTGTTATTTCTATATTTATATTCTGAAGGTGACAGTGGTTGCAAGACTATATATAATTGTAAAAAGCTGGCTGAAGGCATATTCTAATGCTGCCTGAGTTTCTGTTGCTGTAAAAAATAAAAAATAAATTTTTTTTTAAAAAAAAGGAGGAAAAGGCTTATTTTGTGTTACAGTTCCATCACTGGGGTGAACCAAGACAGAAACTCAAGGCAGGATTTTGGAACAGAAAAAAATGGAGGAACATTGGTTAATGACTTCTCCCAGGTTCACATTCAACTACTACTCTTTTTGTAAAATATCTTTTATCAATAAACTTTTATTTAGTTTTTATTTAACATTTAAAAAAATTTATGTGTATGGGTATTTTGCACATATATATATATATGTCCATGTACCATGCACATACAGTGACCACAGAGGCCAGAAGAAGGTGTAACTCCCTTGGAACTGGAGTTACAAACAGCTGTGAGCCACCATGTGTATGCTGGGCATCAAAGCCCCATCCTCTATAAGAGCAGTAAATTCCCTTAACTACTGAGCTATTTCTTCAGCACTAATCCTATTTAATTTTTTTTTTTAAAATAAGACCAATCCTTTTAAATCTCATGATAATAATGAAAAGCATAGAAATCTCATATTTCAGACCAAAAATTCAATCATTGACCATTTTCTTTGGCAAGCCTGTTCAATGCTTTTGAAAAAGTTGGATGTCCAAACTCTGGTAATCCTAACTTCAGCCACCAATGCAGATTCCCAGCATGAGGAAATCCCAAAGATGCTTTCATATCCCCATTCCAACGTGTTACTCTTAAACCTTCCCCAGAACCAAACCAGTCTGCAGGTGTTGAGTCCTTTGTGGCTCTCCTCAAAGGGCACTTCCTAGGACTTCCATGCTTCAAATTTCCCCACTTTCCCTTCATCCGGGATAGAAGAAAAAGATGGTTCTTACAAACCATACTTATTTGGGGATAATTCATCAACAGAATTGTTTTTGTTGGTTTATATCTCTGTGAGTCTCTCAGTAGCTCATCCATAAGAACAAGCAAGCAAACCACTGTTCACATTACAGATCCAGTCTCCCTCCCCTCATCAGTGCCTGGTTATCTGGAGCAGTTCAGTCTTCCTGCCAGACTCCACACCCTCTATCTTCAGGCCTTCGATGGAGGCAGAGACCAGCTGGAAAACACAAGTCTAAGCTGGCACAGAACCCCTGCCCCCCCCCCCCAGGGACCACCAAAAAGAGTCTCTCCTTTCTTCTCAGGAAGTTTGCTCTGTTTTGGGAATTCCCCAAGCTGACTTTTTTTTTTTTTTTTTTTTTTTATTATTATTATTATTTTTATTACTATTATTA
>NC_034596.1:5211593-5231214 GCF_900095145.1 Mus pahari | reverse complement strand
TATGTGCACGCGTGTGTCTGGCCATGGAGATGTCAGTGCAGGTGTCTGCAGAAGCCAGCGGCATTGGGTCCCCCCGCCCCCCCCCCCCAGGAGCTACCAAAAAGAGTCTCTCCTTTCTTCTCAGGAAGTTTGCTACATGACATACCTAAAGAAAAGGGACTTTTTTTTTTTTTTTTTTTTTTTTCAACTGCATTGCTTGAATCTGACTGAAGAGAGGTCCAAGCTGGTTGCTTTGGGGGAAGAAGGCCAAACTGGGTGCATGGTCATGTAGGTAACCTCTGACTTTCCACTTGGTCCTCTCTCTACTGTCTTCCATGTAGTTATGGAGGAGTAAACATGTTTCTCTGGTCTAGTCTTCTCTTTGTTCTCCAGGCTCTTCACAGAAGCCATAGAACTTACGAAACTCTTATTCCAACAACTCTTATTCTTGGAAACAGCAAGAGGGTGGCACAGATGATCCCCAGCTGATTCCCATCTGTTGAAACTGACTTTGAGATTCATACTGGATCACATGCAGCACAGGATTTTCCTGGACTCCAGCTTTCCCAGGTAGATGTTGCAAGTGTAGACGCCTTGGTCAGAATCCTTCACTGAAGCATGATTGAGCCATCATTGTGGGAGATGTCACCTGTCAAGTCTATACAGTGGTGGAAGCAGCCCAGGCTCTGGAAGTTTCCACTACGCACATTGAAGTCATAGCTCAAGAGAGTTTCCTCCTATGCTCAGGTATCATGTGACCATCTTATCACACCTCCTTGGTGAGTCTCCCCTCGGCTAATATTCTTATACATTCTTAATTCTTCATCTAAGTTTACCTATTCCCAGGTATGTCAAGTTAGCCAGGAATAGCCATTACAGATATGTATATAACTGCATCTTAATAAAATAATATATAAGTATTAGGTAGGAATTTATATGGGAGGGCCCAATTATAGGCTTACAATCTAGACAGAGAAGTTTAAGTTTGGAATAAGGAACAATAAAGAATTAGTATTCTTATATCATAAATAAATGGCCCTCTTGGGGTTTATAAAAAAACTCAGATTTTATTTTTGGCATCAGTAATTATTTTATTTTCTTAGGTCTAAGGAGTCCTAGGGATTTCCTTAATAAAAGAAGTTAAAACATGTACTTTTCACTGTATTTATGTAATAAAACTGCACTTGGTAATGTGGAAAGATGGATGCAGGTGGAGATAATTTCACACACTAGTAATGAGTTAATGGATTCCCTTAAAGATGCTGTAAATTGGCTAAATTTTACATCTCACATTCAAATCTAACAAGAGCAGAAGGAAAACGCACCTGCAGATATAATAAATGTCCTTTGACCCAGCAGTCGGAAACAATACTTAAATAGAAAACTTCATCCCTGCATGTTACCCTTAAGAGAATTTACCTGCTATGACATAATGAGTGTGCTGATCATGCCAGACCAGATGAAGGCATGATTTGCAGGTGTGCCATTTCTCCCTTGAAAGAAGCTGTTAAACCATGAAGGGCATGTCAGAATCACTATCATGTTTTTCTGAACACCAAGGAGTTCACCAGGAAGAGGGCAGTACATGCATATCAAATCAATCCAGGCTAGTGCACAATTTTATTAACCATTCAGCATCATGAATTACTCCATGTTTTACATATAGGATTAAATTCCCTTTGGGACTGAAGTAGTGTGAAATCCTTGTTACAAAGAACCACTGGGGACAGAAGGGCTCTGTCTAATTTTTGTTGACACAGAAGTGCTTGAAATGACACACACACATAAACTACTGCCAAGAAATTACATTAAACATTGAATTTTTTGAGATTTCTCCCAAAATACTTGTAAATAACTACAAGAAATAATTTATTGCATATATAACAAAACTAAAATCTTCATATAGTAGGAACCCAAGGGGAGTAAACAAGGCATGTAGATAAGTGAGAAATTATAAGACCTGATAAATAAAATTATCTATCTCCTTATATGTACTATATAGTCTATCTCCCTAGTAATGTTAGAAATAAAAAATAAAATAAAATTTGAACTATTTTTAATCTATAAAAGTGATCCATAATGCAAATTAAGGTTTAAAACATCTAGTGTATTAAATGATGATGAAAATGTTGCAAAACTAAAAATTGACTCCATCATTTTTGGAAAACATTTGGGCAGAATGTATCAAAAGATCAAAGCTCATGTCCCTGGACCCATCAATTCTTTTGCAATGATGCTTCTACATAAAAAATTGACATGTGTGCAATGATATTTGTTGCAGTGGTGTTTGAAAGGAAAATACTGAAAACTATCTTGATAGTCATGCAGGATTACTAACTTAACTCCACCCACATTACAGAATGCTTTGTAAAAGTAAATGACCAAACATACATGTAGGGTTATTAAAGGAACTCCTTTTCACAATATATTATCATATACTACCATATGTCACCACATCACATCAAATATTATTATTATCTAGGTCTTAATTCTATACCATTCTGTTAACTATTTTGTAGTGGCATTCCTTGAAACGATTTCTTTAAGCAATACAATTTTTAAGGTTTAATTTTTATTTGTGTTGTCTATGCCACATGTGTGCCTATGCCCAGAGAATTCAGAAGAAAGTTTTGTATCTCCTGGAGGTGGAGCCATAAAAAAGTTGTAAGGTGCCAAATGGTCCACTGTGAATACTGGGAACAGGAATTGGCTCTTTGGGAAGAGTTTAAGACCTCTTAATTTCTGATCATTTTGTAAATACAGAATTACAAAGAAATTTAGGAAGAAAGAACTTGACACGATTTAACCAGAGTCCTCTTTTTTCTCTGTTCTTTCTCTTTGTTACTCACGTCTCTCACACACACCCTTTTGCTTTCTTTCTTCTCTTTAGTATTTGCTGTATGGTTTCTATTAACTAGCTCTATATACTAATGATATAATATGAGAAAGATATAAAAACAAATTTAAGATACCATAGATTATGAAAATAAGCTAGAGATCCAACCTAAGACATTTAAACTTTGAACAGAAGAGTCAGAAAAGGATAACATGATTGTAAAGGTAAAAAAGAATTTCCCAGATGAGTAACTAGAAAAGGTCTTTCATAAAAAAAGGCACCAAATTCAGCATTAACCAATCTAGGTTTTCTGACTCATTTGTTTGGAAATAAAAAAGAGAACAGCAACAAGATTGTCTCTATAAACTTAGGGAGTAAAATGTCATCAGGGTTCATTACAAGGAATGCCAAACTTCTCATCTCACAGTTGTCAAAACAGAGAAAGTTTTTATGCTCAGTTTTCCAGGATGAAAACCTCAAGAATTCGGGATGATTTTTCCTCATCAGGCTGTGTGTGTGTGTGTGTGTGTGTGTGTGTGTGTGTGTGTGTGTGTAAAACTTTTTATCCTACTTTCAAAATCTATGAACTTTCATGAAGTCACAAGTCAGTCCACAGAAACCATGAGCCATCAAGCCCACAATTGACATAATTTATGCCAATCACAATGACTACCAGGACGTCACAAAAGAACAGCACAGAAAATCTGACATGAGATAAGAGAAAGAGACTTGTAGGACCCCGGGTGTCTAAGGAGCACTGTTGTGTGCTATTCAGCTGCCTGCTCCACAAGCTGTAAAGAGCAAGGTGGAACACTTCACCCTCCCAGGAAACAATCAAGACCCTAGAGGTGCAATAACCAACAGCAGCAAAGGACAGACACAAATTTTTGTTGTTGTGCTGGCTTTTCATCTTTGTTTCTGTTTTGTTTTGTATTTTTCTTCAATAGGACATGAGATTAGATTTTAGGCCGGAAACTACAACAATATTCCCACCAAGTTGACTTTTGTTTTTTGTTTTTACTCCCACATGTCCACCTGTCTTCCATTTGCACCTCTACCATTAGGAAGATGTCAGTTCTAAATTCTGTCATCAAGATGTAACCTTATTTTCATCTAAAATTCATTCTAAAAATATCTTATTTTAAATGGGATATAAAGGGAACATGTCCAGAATTAACACACCACATTGAAAATTTTTACTAAACTAATGTTATAGTTTTAAATTTTGAATAGCAAGAAAAGAAAACTCCTAAAAGTCTTTAAAAGAATTCTTTATCAAGTAAATCTTCAAAAGGAAGGTTGGATACCTACTAGGTCTACATTTACATTGGAATGATTCTATAAGCCTCTCCCTAGTCAAATAGGTTGCATGTCTTTTTGTTTTCTTTTGAAATGTTAAAACATGAGTTTGTACAATTGAATTTTGCAGACAAGAAAGTCGAGAGGCTTCTGTTTACCTTGAAGAAGAAGTGAAATGTTAATTAAACATACACTTCACAAAACTTTCTAAGTGTCTCTCTTTGGGATTTAAACCTAACTTTGTTCAGCATTAAATGAATCTCACTTTGGGGCTGTGCATTTCTTGTCAGCAAGATGCTTGGTTGTCTTTAGAACCTCATGTTGCTTACAGAGCACCTCACTGGCTGCATAGTAGCAGTTTTTCTGAGTGACTTCATGCTGTGTCAGTGAATGAAGCAAGCCAGGTTTTCACAGTCCATGTGTGTAAGGCAGGCTTTGAAGAACTCAAACATGTTTGTTGACATTTGAAGAGAATTATGTTTTCCTGTGATAAAATAAATACAATGTTTGTCTGGAAAATCAAACTAAATCTAGAACAAAGGGACATAAGAAAACCCAGGGCAATACATGAACAAGTCCACAGATGACCTCAAGAACAAAGATGGGGATGCAAATGTATCTGATGTCTAGGGTGGAAGAAGTAAGACATTACTGTTGAAAAAAGAAAAACATTTAAACATATGTCAACAATTTACTTTTACTTTTTTAGCTGTAAATAGGAAAAATCAAGGTTTGCTCTAGTTTAATAAGTCCCTCTTCTGTGTGGCTGTGAAGTATATTACAGTGCTGAAGAGCTAGATCTCTGTCGACTCCACAATAAGGAGCATTTGAAAGAGAGAGGCAGTGGATAGACAGGGACCAGTCATGACCCAACCAGACACTGGGATCAGGCTGACTGTTAACATAGGAGGGAACATCTGCTGTAGAAAAACATCTGAAGATATAGAACTCTAGAGTTCTTTGTGTTTCTGTTCTGCCAGATGGGGTCTTTGCCTGGAAAGTGGCGGCAGAGGATAGACCAGCAGTGGAACTGGCATTTTGAATGATATGCCTGTAGGTTACTACATCACAATCTGCTCAAGAATCGGTTGCCAGGAAGATGACACTGCCATTTGACATCCCAATAACTTCTTTGGTAACATATGCAATCAGTTCACAGACCCAGCCCAGCACAGTTGGCCAAAGTGAGAGGAATGGGTGGGGACTTCTTGGCACTCCCAAGAAGACAGGTGGAGAAGCTGCGGATTAAGCTGTTTTCTCATCCAGCAAAGGGAGAGAGAAATGTCAGAGCTTCTTCAGCCTTTCTCTTACTGGTCTAAATACACTGTCTATTAACCAGACTAAGGCTTACTATATAAATAGTGATAATTCCAATTGTAATCATGAGTTAATCATCTTATTTCTGTTTATATGCCAATAGATAGAAACCTCCCTGAAGTCAGAAAACTGGTTTATTTTTGTCTCCCTCCAAAGAAGTCTTCTATATTTTAAACATTATTTAAATAATAGACTATGCATAAATGTACTTTATAAAGTGCCGCTTAAATGTTCTGCCTTATTTAGAAAGGAGCTAAAGCAAAAGGAACAAAAATAGAAGTTTTAAATAAAAAAAAAAAAAATCAGAATTACAGGATATCAATGCCACACCTAAAAAGAAAAGTCTCAGGCTCTGTAATAATTCTTAATGCTGTCATGTTTCTCTAAGGACCCTCTTTTATCTTCTTTTTTGAATAAAAATTGAGTGTGCATTAGTGCACTTGAATCCTCTTTGGAATGCATTGAGAACACAAGTGCAGTCATCAGGCAATCATAAAACTTGAAATGGAAAAAAATTCTACCAGTACACTGTTATGATCGTGGATGAATCCCCAGATGTGGGCAGGTTCACAGCACAAACCATCAGCCGGGACATAGATCAATCACACCTGGTTTTATGGGACGGGAGGTCCACTTGGGAGATTTAGGTCTCTGAGGATCAGCAATGTGAAATAGAGTCAATGTGTGTTCAAGGACACAGACAAAGTTAAGGCTCATGAGGACATTTACAGGATTTAGTGGCATCCTAAAATAGCACAAAAAGTCCTATTAGAGAACAGAATCCTGGACATGCTCCTTCTCATAGGCATCCATCCTCAAGTAGCCTACATCATAAGGAAGATGAAGGTCAATGCAACGAGGACCTACAACAAGATCCTAAGAAATAGAGAAGAAACCAAGAGTTGAGACTGTACCACTACATTACTTAGCAAGCAGGAACTGGAAGTTGGTAGGATGGGCTCTCAGCAGCCTCCCTTTATCTACAATTAGATAAAAGGTGAGGACAGATATAGAGATGGAGGGTGAGAATGGGGATGATAAATTAGCAAAGATACGGATAGAAGGAACTAAATGAATATCCTCCATACACAGATTTAAAATCAAAGATTACAGATGTAAATAGGCATCCAGGTTGGTTACAGACCTAAGAAACAACCTTGACTGATTTCTTAAAACTCCCTCTGGCATGTAAGTGCAAGATATCATGGGCAGGAGAGGAATAGAGAAGCTTGAAGGAACTGAAGCCTGGAAATGCTGGTGAGAACATGGGAGACCAGCCAGAAGGGAGGCAGAGTAACCAGATTCTTCTTTTGTGCATTCACACCGAGAGGCAAAACAAGCACATAAATTGGGGTCTGGGGCCCACCCATGGGTCTAGAATTAAAATTACAATAGCTATAAGCCTGCATTACTAGGGGGCAGTGTGAAACAAGCCTGCCTTACCCTTGTAGTCGAAGCTAAACAATGAGCTGCCTATAACTTAGCTAGGATTCTGACCAGATAAGACCCCTCTTTATAAACCCGATTCCCTTATGTGTATCAAGGGTGTAGAAAAGAACTTTTAGTGGGAACTCTACTTGAATTTGCTGCCACTTTTAGTTAAGTATTTTTGGGGGAAGGGAAGTTTCACTGACCTGATGGTCAAATCACCTCCCCCATCTGGCCATAGCAGATGTCCCAGTAAAAGCTTTGCCTGGATCCATTTAACATCCGTGATGTTTTCTCTATCATTTTGAACCCAAAATGTGGTTCCAAGAATACAAGAAACAATGTGCTAGAAGCATGATGGTGGCTAGAGTAAACAGTGCCAGAGGCAGAGAAATAACGGCTCAGGATTTGCAGAGGAGTGCAGTCTTCTAGCCATTCACTGAGAACATAGAAGGAAGTGTGCGCTGTAACTTAAAATAATTTTGGTAATAGCCAGTATTTACTGACACCATTCATGTGCCGGTCAGTGTGCTAACGGCTTTCCCTGTGTTCATATCATTGACTGACACCCTGAGAGATAGATGCTACCCACCTTTCCATCCGTGTGTATGTGAAGAAACAGGCTAGGAGATGCTGAAAAACCTTCCATCCTCTGATACCTAAGAAACAGGATTCTGCTTAGGACTGTCAATCACTCATCTCATTTCCTGTTTCTTTATCGGTATCATGTAACTTTGACTTGAAATTGAGTCAAGGGTATATAAGATACCTGAAATTTTCTTGCTGGGGGGAAAATAAATGAAGGGCTGGAGAAGTTTAAACATTCACAATCATTAATTTCAAACTTTCTTAAGAGAATCATCACAACAAATATCTCAGACTCAACTGACTTTCTTGTCTCCATTATTTCTGCTTGATATAAGCCATGTTCATCTTACTCCTAGGCCACTGTAACAGGTCTCCTATCTCTCTCTCTCGTCCTTTCATATCGCCTATACTTATCTTAGCAGTTGCAATGATTCTTTCAAAATGAAAGCCAGATTATGTTTCTCTTTGTCTTAAACCCATCCAAAGTCCAGATTTATCACTTGCAGCCAGTGTCCAAGCTCTCCTAATGACATACAAGGCTTTTCATGATTTAGCTATCTTCCTGGCCTCATCTCCAGTCCTCTCTCCCTCTTCTTTCTCCGCCTCAGTCACAATCAGCTCCTGAATGCAATTTCTGGTCTCACTGCCAGAACCCCTCTCCCCAGCTCATTTATATACATATATTTCACCTCAGATTCTCCATGTTTCTAATCAAGCACCCTCTCAAAATTGAGACCTTCCCTGATGGCTCACAATAAAATGGCACCCGCATGCATCAATACTCCCACCACATCTTATTTCTCTCTATAGCACTTATCACAATCTGACCTTCTAATTATTCTGCTCACACCTGCCTTCCCCCCCCCCCAGGATCATGCACTTGAAGAGTGCTCTCTCTTCACTGATGCATCGTCAATGTCTGAAACAGTGTATAACATGGGCTCAGTAAATACTTGTTTGATGAATCAAAGCAAAAATAGAAAAAAAAATCAAGTTCCCCATTAGTGTGTATATCCTCGATAGTTTAATATCAATAATGGGGAGATAATTACAGTGGGAGAAGGAAGCAGGACTTCTGGTGGGGAAAGTGGAGAAGACAATTCTAAAGAATCTAGAGGACAGCAACAGATGGAACTGGTCGATAAGCAACAAAAGAGATGCTGAAATCATTTCTATCCATTATGAGAAGCTGGGAGTATAATTCTCAAGAACAATGAATGACACTCTTTGAGGCCTTTTCCTTCTGCTATTGACGTATGGAAGCCTAGGGACACACTTTCCGAGAAAATCCTTACAACCCATCACTGTCCAATCAATCGGAAGTCTTGAGCAGAGTCAGGCGATGAGAAGCTTGAGAGGTCTGGATTAGAAGCCATCCAATTAGATCGCCAAGCACTCTGCCCAAGCCTGATGGCCACAGCACAAGCACTTATGTCGATGAAGCTCATCATTTCAAGGTGGGTGGGGGCAAAGCACATTTTTAAAAATTGCTGGGTTATTTCTCAGATTTGCCCATTCATGCCGATTCTTTTCCAGTAAATCCCATCAGCATAAACTGTCTGATGTAAGTCTTCAAAAAAGGTGCATCTGAGAGCCTGGAGGTGACTATGGGGTTGTCTATAACATGTCAAATATGTCTAGTGTACAGTGGCCAATTAAAAGCCATCAAAACAGAGTTGAAGTGTGCCAGGTGTGCGCTTTATGGTTTTGTCTTACTGGAAGGCCTTTTGATTTCGGGGGAATTTCATTTTAGAGGTGTTGACTGTTTGCAGATGCTTAGAAAAAGAGACAACGGGATAAAAACCACGTTTTTGGAAGTCCTTTAAAAAAGTTTTATTATAGTAATAAAGAATTTAAAGTTGCTTCAGGACACCAGGCCTAATAAAGCTAACCTGGAGTGTTGCAGTGTGCAAAATGTGAAAGTCTGGATTCTATTCTCAGAGTCTAAAAACGACGTGTGTGTTCTCCTGTAAGCCATCAAACCACCCTAAGTTCTCCATGACTTCCTCTGAGAAAATGAGAAGTGATCATCCACTTCCCCGAGCACACGGGGGTGTAGCGCACAACCTGCTCCTGCTGTGACCCACTTTGCTCCTGTCATTGCTCCGCCTACTACAGCTCTGTCAAAACCATGGTAACTAGACAGGTACTAAACGTGTGACAGCCAGGGAGATAGAACTTCAGGTCTTTGCTCTCCATTTCAAAGGACAACAGCTGCCTAAGAACCGTGTGACCTCTTTGGATTCTAAAAAGATTTTGTTTCATCATTTTATGTCACCAAATATGCCTCGGTGATCCCCAAGATGAGCATTTCTTTGAAAACTGCCCTGGTTGTTATCCTACAGAAGCAAGCAAGCAGTCACTGACTCTTTAACAATCTTTCTGTCTTCAGTTTCTTTCTAGCACTTAGTGTGTGTGTGTCTTTGAACATACACTATCTTTTTCTGCCTTAAAACAAAACAAAACAAACAAACAAACAAAAACAAGAGGCATGAGTATCCCTGCATGTAAGTCAGAAGAAAGAAAAAGATCCTCAACAGCATTTTAACTTTATAAAATTTAACACATTGATGATGCGTAATTTAACTTCAGCAAACTAGGCGGCTAGATTGTCATAGCTTAAATAATCGTTCTCCCTTATTAAAAATATTAATAAAGTAAGAGTATTATGAAATTTTAATCATTTTCCCCCAAAATTTCAACCACAATGCAATTTAAACATGTTTGGAGTAAAATCAATCAATTCTTTATCAAGGACAAATCACACCCCTCATAGACTCTTTTGGCAGGCAGAGTGGCCCACACAGGATGGATGGGAGGACCACACAGGATGGATGGGAGGAAGTCTGTCCTTTGGAAATCCATACTGTAGAGGACAAAGGCTCAGAAACCGAACAGTTGGCTCCTAGTGGGGCTCCCAAGAACCTCATTGTTGTCTTTTTAAACGCTCATCATTCCACAGTACTTCAGTTTCAAGATCATTAATAAAACATTAGTTGGAGAAGGCAGTACCCAGGCAAACAGGGATGACAGCAGGTAGAACGCTGGGGACTGTCACAGCCATTAGCATGGGTAAAGCCATAGTCCATAAGCAGTGCATAAACTTCATGAGACATAACTAGGAAGAAGCATTATATTTTTTGAACTAGTAGAAAAATGTAAATTTGTAAAGACTTAAAATGTATCTATTTTCAATAACATTTGCTTTTCTGTTATAAAACCACTCAATATATATTAGAAAAAAACTTAGAACATTTCCTAAGCCATTAAATACCTTTTCTTCCATTTATACATACATAAATAGATGTTTAAAACTTCTTACCTAATGTTCTATATATGATGCTACACTCCTCCCCAGCTGTCTCCGGGACTCAACTGTTTCCTTGTCAATTTCCACACAGTCTCTCCTGTGAGTGATACTTTTGTGATATAAACTCTAGGTTTATTTGATGAATAACTGGATTTTCTCACCAAACTGGTAACTCACTCTTCATCTAAGATTGTTTTCATTATTCATTCTTATTGTCCTTTGAGCTGACAGGAACTCAGTCCTGAGAACTGTCTTCAGCAACAGCTGTAGGTAGAGGACATGTTAGCAAACCAGACAGTGGATGGGTAGGAAAAAGAACTGCTTCAGCCTCTGAGGAAATTGAAGCATATGTGGGAATTAGGGTGGTTGAATCAAACTTTCAGTGAGCATGCACAGCTCTCCAGAAATGAAGTCAGAAACGGTGTTCTGTTCCCTGCTGTGTGTTTGTGTTGTTCTAGATATAGACATCTGGGCATTAAAGTACATCTGAACCGATTACTGCCACTTAACCAAACCAACATAATTTGTAAATGCATTTCAAATACATATCCTTTTTACCCACAGGTAAGCATAGCTCTCGCCCCTTTTCAAAGATGTTCTCTTTTTAGCAAAGACAATTACAGAAAACTACAACTGGTCAAACCACAGGGAACAATTGATTTTGAGGTGCACAGCCCCAACAAATACAACTACAACCCAATGCCTACAACTGGGTTTCAGGGAACACTGTGGAGAGTAGGTGGAAAGATTATATAAGCCAGAGGAACCAGGTAATTTGCCATGAACTTATGTCTCCTGGAAATGTCAGGGATTCCTTAACTGTATGGCTTCCTAAACAAAACCTATTCAAAGACAACATCAACAGTTATGCCGACATAAAAGGGGGAAATCAGCCCTAGACAAAGAACCACAGGCAGCCAGTGACTACAGCCAACTAAGGACTGCTGTGAGAGAGTTAGTCTTCCCCGGGGTTGAACACCCTGTTTGGTTATCCAAAATCAAGTGGTCAACCCAGAAATGAAATACATGGAATTGTGTGTGTGTGTGTGTGTGTGTGTGTGTGCGTAAAACAATACAGAAACAAACAAAAAGAGGCCATCAATTTGAGAGGAAATGAGAGGGAAGTAGGAGGAAGGAAAGGAAGGATATGATGTAATTATAGTATAATTTTTAAAATGATGTCCCACTGCTACTGTCTTTTTCAAATAGCTTCTTAGTAATATGTAGAACATTCTAGCCAGCAATGTAGTTAGTATTAGATATTAGCCCATCTTTAATATACTAGGTACAGATGTTTTGGATGTTGTTTTCTTTTCTTCTTGGATTCTGAAATCCTTCTCTCTCAACTCTTCCTTCCAAGTCTCCTTTTGTCATTTTTTTCTCCTACCTCTGATTTCTACATTTGGGGTACCTCAGGGTTTGGTCCTTCAACATCTTCAATTTACATTCTTTTCTTGGTCAACCCCTTTAGTTCAAAGATTCTGACTCCTTTTCAGTAAAATTTACAAATTACTAATCTCAGATGTGAAGTAGAGATTACATATAGCTGGCAACCTTCAAATTCCAGGCCTTCATGTGACTGTCAACTGCTCCAGATGTTGAGGTCCAAGCATCGCTCATCTTCTTGCTCTCTTGCTTGCTTCAGGCCATTATTCAAACACTGAGTGATTAGAACAAAGTTTTCCTTGTGCAAACTACCTTTCTCTATAATCTCTTATACCCTACTACACCCTGCTGTATGGTTCTGTTTAGTACCATCTATTATCCAGCTTACTATATAGTTTTTGGTATGTTTCTCTTTTTGTCCTCGGGGTATAAATCCATTCAGTCGTAGATACTGTCAGTTTTGTTCACTGCTATATTTTACTACCTAGCAAAATGCTAGCCCATAGTAGCTACTCAGTAAATAGGAAGATGATGACTTTGATACACTCACATACAGTTGAATAAATTAATACATTTGATGCAGCTTAGAGTAGATACTATTTAACAATTCAGTTCCGTCCCAGTTAGACCATGTGGACCTAAATTTGTTTAGTTTTTGCTACTCTTTAAATCAGTGCTTAGTGACTCTTAGAAATAGAGCAAAGAATGACCAGCATGCACCTAAATTCTACTCTCCTAGACTCTACTGCATGAACACTGCTCTCGTGTTTTATACTTAAAGCAAAAATAATCATGAAAAAATATTTCTGAAGTCTCAGAAGATAGTGTGGTATTTTTTTTCCAGGTGAGAAATTCAAGGCTTTACATAAATTTTTTTTAAATTTTTTTATCACAGTTTTTTAAGGCATTCATTCTTTCAATACAAATGTAATAATCGCCTCCAACATAAAAAGTGCTACAGCCATGACCTTGGTTATAATAGCCCTGAACATGAAATGGTCATATCCAACTTCATATGTTGGAGTACAGACAAGAACTCAGTTCTTCTATTCTATATACCTCTGTTTCCTTTCCAAGAATATCAATATTTAGCCTTTCAATCTTCAAACTTACTATTCCTTTGTCTGCACCCAGCACTGTCCTTGGCTCTGAGTCAGGTGTAAATTGGTCTTTTCTGTTCCCCATATTAGGAGGGAGATAAAAATAGGAGACCTGGAAGCATTTAAGCTTTTCTTCCCTCTGTAGTAAGAATTTATAAAACAGTGGAATGCAGACTTCACTGTGTAAGAAGATTATGAGGGGTGTGTGTGTGTGTGTGTGTGTGTGTGTGTGTGTGTGTGTTTAATGGGTGCTTCCTATCTGCTCATTTCCACAGCCCCATTTTGTAGCTTATCCAGTTGATTGGCCTTCCTGAAATCAGGCATTTGTGGATCTACTGTTTCCTGTGTAGCCACCAGCTGCAGGGTAGATGAGTCCCTAGCAGATTTTAAGCCAGCTGGAAGGAGGTTTATACATTGACTGGGTCTTGGGCATTTCTAAACGTGTCATGAAATACTTTGCAGGAGTTAATTTGTAAACTCGGAGCCAGACTTCTTAAAACAGGATCTATCTAAGTTCATCTCCGATCTGCTGTTACGTACATGCTCTCAGAGTCAGTGCACACAATCTGCTGTTACGTACATGCTCTCAGAGTCAGTGCACACAATCTGCTGTTACATACATGCTCTCAGAGTCAGTGCACACAATCTGCTGTTACATACATGCTCTCAGAGTCGATGCACATAGACAAAAGTCTATGCCTTTCATTTTGTCTATCTTTGAGAAATGCACAAGGTTATTTCATTCTTTGACATGCTCAGAAACATAAAAGCCACCCTTTCCATGCCTCTACAAATGATCAGTTCATGGAGTTACATCACTCTCCAGTGTGCCCATATATGTAAAGTCTAACATTGATCGGTATGAAACCCCCCAAAGCAAAATAAAAGTCACTTGAACTAGAAAAAAAAACATAATTTTATAAATCATGTGTAACTGCAAATAATTTGCATATTTTAACTCTACTTATTCTTAGAAAATAGCATAATAACCCTAGCCATGACCTTGGAAACACTAGGATGATATTAAACACTGTGTTGACCATGTCTGTAACATCATATATTTAGGATACCTTACAAACACATTAACCTCTATGAATTTTAGAAAAAAAAAATTGTCATTCTCTATATGGAAAAGATAAAATCCAAAACAATTTGGAAAAAGAAAACAATTTTTGAACTGCATTTAACAGTAAAATGCTTCCGGACAGCCATTAATTATTCCAGATGCACTGATTTTGTTTTTTCTAAACCAGCTTGGTGACACCTGTGTACAATTTGAGAACTCTTGAAATTTCTCTGCCTTTCTTCAACAAATAGGGTATGCTCCTGGGAGAAGACACTTGCTGTTGATTGTGTTTCGATGAAAACTGACACGTCTTAGGGGAACATTTAGCCTGGACTAGTATGCTGAGTAATGAGACCACACATTCATAATTTAACAGTTCACTGTTTAGCAGAGGTGGCAACATGAACACAGAAGATTCATCCATAATATCATTTGCAACTCTAGCAAAGAGACATCTAAGATGGAGATAGCATAGTTTAAACAAAATGATATTATAGAAAAGAATATAGTTTTGAAATGGAGAGTTGAAGAATTACTATTGAAGTGACAAAAAATAAAAGGGAGTTAGTATTTGAGCCATGGCTGTTCTTTATAGTAAGCGTCTCTCAAGCAGGCAATGTTTCAAGTACATAATAGCTTTAATTTTATGCAGATTACATATTTACACTATAATAAAATGGAGAATGGCTTAGTGGAGATACTTACTGCCAGGGACATAATTATTAATCAATATGTCTGTCTAAAGCTGTCAAGTCAGTTACTGGAAGCCATGTAGAAATTCAAATTCCTCTTGTTGTCATCCAAGTTCTCTTCAAGACTATATTTTACATTAAAAAAACCAATGACATATAGCCAGATTCCCAGGAGTTTATATCCAGAGCAATATAGAAGGGGGGGAAAAAAAAGAAAAGAACTCCTTCAATCTCTTTATAAAGCAGATACACAAACACATGTTCCTTGTGCTATATCTGTACACACTGTTGTGCAAGCAGGCAGTCTAGCAGCTGAAAAATATTTTTGGATGTCTGTCTTGTTTTGTCCTTAAAGACCATAACCCCAGCAAACAAATGTGGAGCATTTCTGACCTTCTTTAGCTATAAAGCAGACTGTCAATAAGGTAGTAGGATTTCTATATGAATTGGACATATTCTAAAACAGAGCTTACTTCATCGTTTACGTCCAATGTGACTATTAAGACCTTTGTGCCATCAGTGCATCTCTCTCACTTTCCCCTTTCCTGGGCACTGGACAATAAGGAAGAAGAAGAGGGTCTGAGGATATAGCACTGTGACTATAGTTGTTGATAGGATACACATAGCTCTGGATTTGGTCTCTAGTACCTCATAAACTGGCTTTGTGGCACATACCTGTAATCCTAGCACTCAGAAGGGATGTAAGAGGATCAGAAGTTCAAGGTCACCCTCAGCTACCTAGAATTTTTTTATGCCAGACTGTGATGCAGAGACCTTAACAAAAAGAATAACACAGTTTGCCTCTAAATATTTACTTAAATATTTAAATATTAAAGGAGGAAACAGTTGGCCTCTAAGTCTCCTTGAAAGTCTCAGTTTTTGGAATACGGTTCTCTTCTGTTCCTTTTACAGGAGCTAGGGTTTCTCCTGCATAGGAACCTGACCCTTTTACACGTGAGGTTTGGCAGATTCATTACCAATTTCCTTCAGATACCCTCCCTCTCCATGTCCCAATCCTAATAAGAAAAGGCAAACCTCAAAGGAAACTTAAAATATTTAATGACTTTGACTTTTAAACATAACCCAAATTAGATAATAATGTCAAGTGATCCAAAATATCAAACTGAACAAACTGTATTCTTCTATAAAGTTCATATGAAGCAAATCCTCACTGGTTTAGGGTCCTTGCTGTGAGAGAAGACAGAATTGTATAGAATTTGAGAATGCTTTGGGCTGGGGAGATGGCTTAGGCAGAAGAGTACTTGCTGTGGAAACATGTGGTCCTGTGTTCAAAAACCCAGCAGTCATGTAAAAAGAGGTACACACACACACACACACACACACACACACATGCACACACACATAACCCATACACACACAAAATGTACAAATACTTGTCATTTCATCATGTTCAGGTAGAGATAACTAATAAACATCCTAGCTGGTAAAATTTAATACAACTGTACTTATTAGAACTGTGCTAACTATTTAAGAACATATGTATTATTCTATTCATGTCATATAAATGAATAAAAAGGACATGTGAAGGAACTGAATTAAATTACATATGTGGGCTAAATACTGTCAGATCTTCTGCTTTTAAATTATCTTTGAAAACAAATTCTAAGATCAATGAAAATCATAGAGGGGCATGAGTCAAGGCTAAAATCAAGCTATAGGAAAAACAAGGCTAGAATCCTTTTGGGTGACCCTCCTCTTTCTCACACTGGCTGTGTCATGCCCATAAAAAAAAAAAAATAGTATTTTAA
Organism: Mus pahari; assembly: GCF_900095145.1. Taxonomy (NCBI): domain Eukaryota; kingdom Metazoa; phylum Chordata; class Mammalia; order Rodentia; family Muridae; genus Mus; species Mus pahari. Next base: position 5,214,444 of record NC_034596.1, on the reverse strand, counting down.
GTTGATTTTTACATGCTGGAATCCTTGGCAAGAGCAACCATCTTAGCCAAGGCTACTTCCTAAAACTGGACATTTGCAATAAGGGGAAGGGTATATGCTTATATGCATGCAAATAACTATTAGTGAGAAGGCCATGAATTTGAAGGACAGTGTGCATAGATATATAAGAGAGAGGGACAGAAAGGGAAGGAGGGAAAGTTGTAATTATATTACATTCTCAAAAACTTAAAGGTTTATATTTTATTCACGTGGGTGAATGTGTGTCTGTGGGAGTGTCATGTGTGTCAAGGTGCCTTTAGTCAGCAGAGAGGAGAATGGGTATCCAATCCCTAGAGATGGAGTTTCAGAGAACTGTGAACTGCCTGATGTGGGTGCTGGCAATGACCTCACATATTCTGGAGAATCAGTAAGCACACTTCACCACTGAGCCATGTCTCCCGCCACTGAGCCATGTCTCCCGCCACTGAGCCATGTCTCCCGCCAGCCACTGAGCCATGTCTTCTGCCAGCCACTGAGCCATGTCTCCCGCCACTGAGCCATGTCTCCCGCCCCTCTTCCGATTTCCTTCACAACCAGGGATGAAGCCTTCCTTATGAGGACACAACAGAGAACAACTAACTAGAACAGCATGGAGACACTGAAGCAGATTAGAGATTCAAAATGGCACTTGCATGAGACCTCCGAGGGCCTTACTGTGATACCTGAGGTTATTTAAAGAAGATTTCACTATGATCGAATCAAGGTTAACCCAAAGGTTCCCAAACAAAAATGTCTTTAGCCTGTTCTAATTAGCATAGACTCTGCACCTGCCTGCACTATTTACCCTGCAGCCAGTTGAAACATCCTTCTTTTCCCTCTCAGTTGTTATTTTTTGATGTGCAAGGCTAATTCTGTTAAGATTTATACAAAGGAAAATGCAAACAAATAGAGAAAAAAATATTTACAGTGGATTTTAGTTATCTAGAATTGTGTTTGTATGGGATATACACATAAGAACACATGAGAGAGGGGTGGGGGAAAGGGAGAGAGGAGGAAGGTGATTTTAATTTTAGACACAATGGATATTGCTACAAGTTATATTATAGAGACTGGGGAAATGGTTCAGTCAGTAAGAGCACTTGTTGTGAAAGTCACTGGTACCCAAGTAAAAGCCAGTCATGGCTGTTAGAGGTGAATGGACTGAGGCACTGTGGAAATAAAAGAAAGAGGAGATTGATCTCAACAGAACAATGAAGGGCAGAAGCAGTCTCAGTGGGAGTGGAGACTTTGCACCAAGGTACAGGTGGATTGGAGCTTTTATAGGGCAGGAAAGAATGGATGATGCCATTGACAGACCTCTTTTCCTACAGTAAACACCAGTGACACTTGGAGTGGTGACCTTCTTAGCAGGGGCTCCTCCCATCCTAACTGCCAGAAGATGTTATTATCCTCTCAGCTTTCCTGTCTGGAGTTTCTTAATCCACCTGAGGCTTTTAGGTCATTTAGCCTTTACTGACCTCCTGTGCCTGTAACTCCAGAACCTGGGGATGGAGCTAACCTAACCCTTGGCACATGCTGACCAGCAAGGCGAGGCCAAATGCTGAGATTCACGTTCACTGAGAGACAGTGTCTCAAAACTTAAAGTACAGAGCCATCGAGGAAGGTGCCTGACACCATCCCCTACCCTCTGCAGGGAGTATTCGGTATATGTACCTGAATATATGCATGCATGAGAATGCACGCACACACACACACACACACACACACACACACATATTTTCTTATATATCATAATCATGACTATGTCAATAAATATAATTCTCAGTCAACTAAGTAAATCTGAAGGGCTTAGAAACCATAAGCAATTCGAGGCACTTTTTTTCCTTCTGGTTCTTTTCTGGTAGTTGTAACTTTTAAATCTGCATTTATCCTCAAATACCTCACTTGACTGGACCTGAATATTAGTGGCAATTCTTAGGGCAACTCCCTGTGTACACCTGGAACTCTTCAATAGTGAACAGAGAGAAAGTTGTGGGAAAATAGAGCCTAGAAAATAATGGGAGTGGTGAAGACTGGTAGGCATTAAGCAAGAGATAAGATCATTAGAGGTAGCCTTTATAACTGCTGTGAGAACCCAGGACTTCCATAACCTACCAAATCTAAACCCAAAGACCTTTGACCTTCTCTTTTCTTTTAAATGCTTCCTTATGAATTGGATCTGCTTTCACAAGTCACCAGCCATGACACAATTACACAATAGATAATCTATCAGAATCTAATCTGAGTAGCATACCTTCAGTCAAAACTGTGACTCAGAGCATGCCTGACCTTAAGCTGTACTACAGAGCAATTGTGATAAAACTGCATGGTACTGGTACAGCAACAGACATGTAGTTCAATGGAATAGAATTGAAGATCCAGAAATGAATCCACACACCTATGGTCACTTGATTTTTGACAAGGNAGCTAAAACCATCCAGTGGAAAAGAGACAGCATTTTCAACAAATGGTGCTGGCACAACTGGTGGTTATCATGTAGAAGAATGAGAATTTATCCATTCTCATCTCTTTGTACAAAGCTCAAGTCTAAGTGGATCAAAGACCTCCACAGAAAACTGGAGACACTGAAATTGATAGAGGAGAAAGTGGGGAAAAGCCTCGAAGATATGGGCACACGGAAAAAATTTCTAAACAGAATACCAATGGCTTGTGCTGTAAAATCAAGAATTGACAAATGGGACCTCATAAAATTGCAAAGCTTCTGTAAGGCAAAAGGCACTGTCAACAAGACAAAAAGGCCACCAACAGATTGGGAAAGGATTTTTACCAATCCTAAATCTGATAGAGGACTAATATCCAATATATACAAAGA
>NC_034596.1:5196973-5210708 GCF_900095145.1 Mus pahari | reverse complement strand
CATCAGCCACCAAACCCAGATACTAATGCACATGCCAGCAAGATTCTGCTGAAGGGACCCTGATATTGCGGCCTCTTGTGAGGCTATGCCAGTGCCTGGAGACAAGTCGTGCAGACCTTAGTGACTGCGGAGATATGGCCATAAGGGAGAACTTCAGGATGACTCCTAGTTTGAGGGGCTCACTGAATGGGGGGCGGGTATAGGAAAGAACTGAGGAAGGAGATGACTGACTTCAGGGCACGCCTTGCTTCTGAGGCTGGCCTATAGGTTTATGTAGTAACTAAGGTGGGAGAGACTGGATACAATTCAAAAGCTATAGGTATGGTGACTTCAGTAGGTAACCAAGCTCCGACTTTTGTGTAGTCCTAAGACTAACTACATTAATATAGTAAGGAAGGAAATGTCCACTCTTTAGGGATAAATAATCTTCCTCAACGTTGCCTTTTGAAGGGTGTTAAACAGTTCCACATGTTCAGTAACTAAATAAAACATAGCTACTATTAGTTTTGTCCAGTTTTAGCTGGCCTGCTATAGACCTTTCTATTCCATTCTTTCTATCCCTCCTAAGGAGTAATTGCATCTCTCCATTTTAATTAAATGTAATTCAAGCAAATTAAAGTGAGGACCTCCTTTCATCAATCTTCGAGATGAAGGCAAGAGAAAGCGACATGCAAAAGGAGGTAAAAAGAGAGTGATGGGGGAGAAAGGGAAATGGAGAGGGAAAAAGGGAGAGGGGTGTGGCTCTTGCAATTGTATACACAATTTCTAACAATTTGTTGACATCATAATATTGTCTTTGAGAAGTTTAGGGTAAAAGACTGGGGAATGTGGAAATGAGTTAATTTTTATTATTTATATTTAAATTGAAATATAACATTTTCATTTTATTTTTCTTCTCTAAACAAAAACAAAAAAATATAACTCAAATTTGTAACTGAGATGCAAGATACAATAAGCACTCACACACCATCATGCAGACACTGTCAAGCTAACTGCTCTTTTTCACAGGTGGGACAGTTAGTGAGTTTCCTACCCCTATAACAGCTAACAGGGCTGAGCAAGTATTTGAAAGCAATGAAACTTTTTTATTTTTAATTTTCTTGAGGGGAAGTTTATTCCTCCTTGAGAAAGCTGGTGGAACCTGACACTGAACATAACATTATACAGGTGTATAAGCTTACCACAAAGGTCACATGGGCCTTTCTCCCCTCCTATTTGTATGCTACCCATCTTCTTTGAAAGCATTAGAGCCACTAATTTCCAGCTTACTCCACACCATGAGTCTCACTAGTTCATTTTCTAAGTAGATGCTACATACTCCCAAAACAGTCTTGCACATGAGCCAGAGCTTAGTTCCTGGAAGGTAATTCAATGGCCATTGATAAACATCATGCCTTCCTGCTTTAAGTAAAGAACAGCATCATTGGGTGGGAGATTTTGAACTTCTGTCTTTTGTTGTTGTTGTTGTGGGGTTTTTTTGTTTGTTTTTTTGAGACAGGGTTTCTCTGTGTAGCCCTGGCTATCCTGGAACTCACTTTGTAGACCAGGCTGGCCTCGAACTCAGAAATCCGCCTGCCTCTNGGGTTTCTCTGTGTAGCCCTGGCTATCCTGGAACTCACTTTGTAGACCAGGCTGGCCTCGAACTCAGAAATCCGCCTGCCTCTGCCTCCCGAGTGCTGGTAATAACTTCTGGTCACTGCTTCCTCATAACAAGCTCCTGACTTACTCACAGCATCATCAACCAACCAGGAATCCATCAACATCTGCCATTCATGCCAGAAATTACTCCACCAAAGGAAACTGGGAATTGCTACAATGATCAATCTGTGCTCGTTTTTCACATTGAAGCAAACTCCTTATGTATTCTTATCCTAACTGCTCAGAGTTTTGTTTGGTAAACACCAGGGAAGTGCATGTAGAATCAATATGCCTATAAAGGCATGAAATCCGACTTAAGGAAGGTCAGTAGGCAGCCTGATTCTAAGGGGGAAAGTCCTTCACTCAAAGGTGTAACAACACTTAGTCACATATTCTCTTGAAATAACAGATTCCGCAGCTATTCCTCGAGGAAATGAGTTTATGTAAACGAGAGCATTCTGTACTGTGCCGCTGAAGTCACAGAGTTTGCCAGATGTTCATCGTCCCAGGGCTCGCTGGCATGACGTTGGCAAGCTCTGCATAAACCCAGAAGGATTCGCCTGTACTATGTTTTCTTTTCCACCGTCTGAAAGAAATTTATACATTTCACTGTGCTGGTTTTATTTTTAAAATCTAGCTGTCTTTAGTTAAATGCCACAATTTATCTTATAATGGTATTTAAGGGGCTTTTGTGGCACTGCGCCAGATTTATATTATTAGAACCTAGGCGTTTGCAAATGAACCTCTTTCAATTAGTGTTTCAGGAAGCAATTAAACTGTCTAAAGTGTATTAATGAATACACTGGAATTGGGAAGCCGATCTCCCTAATATCCCCATTATTAATGCACCATCTGTTTCGCTGCCTTAGGAGCAAGCATGATCTCTAGCCTCTGGTCCAGAAAACCCAGTCATTTATTCAAAAAGGTCACAGAAGCATACGTTTGTAATCAGCTCAATATTCCATACAATATGTAGATATTATATAGAATTATGGACATATATTTTTCTTGGGCTTCTGCAAATGCAAATGAACATGTATATGGATTCTTTTGTATTTCCCCTTATTTTCTGTGTCAAAGCACTAACAGCTTCAGGAATCTGAATCTGTGTCTTCAGGAATCTATGCTGTGTCTACTGTTGCTGCAGACAGCATGATTGCTGTAGGAATACCCTGTGAGTTTGAAGACTATCATGGGATCTTAGATGAGATTGTCTCTTTTCATTATCAGAGAATGCCGTTTCCTATCATCTGTAGCTTTGATCATAGGAAGTGGCCTAAGTGGTGTGACAAAGGCCCAGTGTCTCTTCCTAATTTTCTCCTTACGGTCCATTGCCACAAGACATATTCTAGAAGGTTCTACAGAAGGCTGGGATTTCCTGAGGTTCTTCTTATTGAATATATGATGGAAAGAGACTTAGAAATTGTGGGAAAGACTGGCAACAAGGGTGAAAGCAAGGTCATGGAGGACATCATGCTGCTCCGCACCATACCAAATCTTTAACACACTAATATCCAAACATCCATCTGGCTTTGGTGACTAATTGTTACTAAGACAACCAGAATGCTAGCAATACATCCCCTGCTTTTAATGTCAAGGAAAAAAGACCTGAGCTTAAATAAGGGCTGGGAACTAACTGGGTGAGATGTGTGTGTAGTGTAGTCACTGAGGAATACCTTGTGAAAGAGAACTCTATGAACAAGGAGGGTCAGAGGGCACAGAGAATAGAGCTCCACCCCATAGAACCCTGCACTTCTCCTGACTTCCTTTCAGTAAGTTCTGATCTGACATATATTGTAGTCTCCTGTGAGTTCTTGTGTAGATATCATACAATTCAGTTCCTTGGAATGAGACCTAACTTAGACACAGGTTTGACATGAATATAAATAATCAGAACTTGGTTCCATGATTCTATAATGACTAGTGCCTTTCAGAGAAAGGGAACTTAAAACAAGGGGCATATACTCCATGGAAAGACAAAAACAAAACAAAACAAAAAACCAAAAACAAAAATAAAAACAAAAACAAAAACAAAAACAAAACAAAAACAAAAACAAAAACAAAAACAAAGGCAATAGAAGCCAGGGAGTACTGAAGATCCCAGCAAACTTTAGAAGCTACAAGTAAGACATGGGGCAGATGCTTTCTTCAGGCCCACAGAGGAAGATGGCCCTGCCAATAACACTGTGATGAGCAACAAACTTCTTGTGCAAGGTGCCCGGTACTTTATTTTTGGTAGGCCTACAAGTAAATGCCTTTCTCATAAATTGTAAAATGATTGATGGTACAAATTTTGAAAACCAGAAAAATGTTGTTTTTGCAAAAAGTATGTTTGAGGAGAAACAAACTAGTATTTGCTAATTTGAAATAATTTGTATTCTGGGGTCTCCAATAAGGACTCCAACTGTATAAATTGACTGAAACAGATATTGGCTGCAGGAGGGAGAAAGTCTCAGTGGATTAGAATCATTTTGTATCTAGTGGGAAGAGAAGCTGGATTTAATCCACACCTCCATTTTCTAATTTATAGTATCAACTTTGATCCTCAAGACAATACAAAGTCAATACTCCCCTCTGTGTCTGTATAGCCTCTTCCTTTTCTCTTATTTGTGCTGTACCTAGCCCTTTAAATGGGCTGGCATCATCTTCTCACTAGCAGCTGGCACATAAAAGCTAGCTTCTGAAAACAATGGTGTGCCAAGCCATTTCCCAGGTTAGCTCTGTCTTGTATATTATCTATTAATCTTATTACTATTCCCTGGCCTCTCCGATTTTTGGCTCCTTCTCCTTGGCTCTGAACTCTTAGAACTAGTTCTCTGGCCATGGGCTCCCCACTCTGCTCTTGGCTTCCTGTGTTGTTCTAATTTTTCTACCCCCTTTAGCCTTATGTCAGAGAGACCACCTTCCTTCAGCTTCATTCCTGTCTCGATGACTGTGTCTAGTCCAGCTTTGCCAGTGAACCAATTCTCCCATCGTGAATAGATGGAAGGCACTGAAAAGTTTCAAATAAAAACAACAACGGGTGGAAGTAGAAAGAACCTAGACTAGGAAATGATATACAGAGATGCACATTTAATCTCGGCTGCTATGGTGTAGATAGGTCCCATACATTCATGCTGTAGAAATGAAAAACCAAGAGGTACACTCTTTGGTTGTTGTGTTACTCAAGAGGATGGAGCTCTCACTGAAACGTTGGGCTGCTCATGCTTAATGAGTTTGTAGTAGAATACACTTTTCCAGAACCCTTTGTTGTCTTGTTACAGAATGCCTTTTACTCTCATGAGATACGACATGAAAGTCCTAGCCAGATGCATAGAAAGTGCTAGCACCATGCCCTTGAACTTGCAGCCTTTCAACTGTAAGAATAGATTTCTTTTCTTTATATAGTGAGCATTCTGTTTTATTTCAGCAACAGAAGATGAACCAAGAAATTAGCAAAATTTATATAGTTTGAAGAAAGGCACTATTTTTTTTCAGTCATTATTAAAGCAAGAATGTTAAACAAGATATTTTAAACTTCCATACAGAATTAATAATCTACATTGTTTTCAGTTAAAACAGGTATGCAAAGCATTCTACACTACAAATAACACCATAAAGATATCATTTGCATCTTTCAATCATTTTTTAAATATATTGTTAACTAAATAATAGTACTTCTTTCATATACTTGCTTGGATTTTTAAAGGTCAGCTTTGAGACAATCAATCATACCTCTCTGGTTATTGTAAGAGCATATATCAGAAGTATAATTCAATCTCATCTAGAAGCATTCAGGGGAAAGTACAGGTATGTCTGGCTTATTTAGTTTAACATAATGCTCTCCCATTCTATCCATTTTCCTGTAAATGTCATGACTTCAATTTACTTGAAGTTAAATAAAGTTTTTCTATGTATGTGTAACACATTTTCTTTATCCATCTCTCTGCTGCTGGATATTTAGGCTGGTTCCATTTCTTAACTATTCTGACTCTTTTGGCATTAAATGTGAATATGCCAGTATCATTATGGTATATTGTCTTTGGGAAATATATTCAGGTGTAATATAGCTGGATGATATAGTAGTTTTAATTGGAGCTTGAAGAACTTCTATATGTTTTCCACAGTAGCAGGAGTCAGAAAGAAAAAGTGCAATGTATTTTTTTACATGTATGGAATCTCTGTTTAAATGTATTTGTGTGTGTGTGTGTGTGTGTGTGTGTGTGTGTGTGTACATTTATGACATGAAAACACAGAGAGGGGCATAGGAGAGGAGAGTGTGATATTAAGCAGAGAATGGGGAATAGACAGGATAAAGGAACACATATAACATGAAGTAAAGCAGGGACTTCCTGAGAGGGGTGAAAGGGACCAGCAAGATGGATCAAAAGAAGAACGAAAGCAGGGAGGAGGAGATAATAAACTACAATGATATATAAGCTCAAATAACCCAATGAACATCATTACCTTGTATGCTAACCTTAAATAACTTCCCCCTATAGAAGCAAAGGCTAGAAATGACCAGGTAAGAAAGGAAAAGACATCTATCTACTAACAAGATGCTACAGCAACCAGGCTCCATACGGTTCCCACCCCCACTCTTGCACTGAAAAGTCTGTTAATATAATTTTGTTTGGAGCATACAGCATTTCCCTATTTTATTTATGTTTTGGTGGGAGGGGTCTTTTTTAATTCATTAATTTATTCACTTTACATTCTGATTTACAGCCCATCTCCCTCCTCTCCACCCAGGTTCATTCTTACAAATCCCTCCCTCACTACACTCTCCCCTTCTCCTCAGCGAAGGGGAAGCCCCGATCCATACCACCCTGCCCTAGGACATCTAGTCCCAACAGAACTAAGCGCATCCTCTCCCACTGAGTCCCAACCAGACAGTCTAGTTAGGGGAAGGGGATCCAATGGCAGGGAATAGATTCAAAGAAAGTCCCTACTCTAATTGTTAGGCAACCCACATGAAGACAAAGATTTACTGCATATCTGCTATAAATGTCTAGGGTGTCCAGTCCCTGGATGGTCTTTGGTTGGGGGTCCAGGCTTTGCAAGTTCCCATAAGCCCAAGTTAGCTGACTTTGTAGGCTTTCTTGTGGTGTCCTCAACTACTCAGCTTGCTCAGTTGAGCTCTGCATGGTGCTTGGCTATGGGTCTCTGAATCTGTTTCCATCTGCTGCTGGACGAAGCCTCTCAGGAGACAGTTATGCTAGGATCCTGTCTGCAAGGATAGCAGAGTATAATTAATAGTGTCAGGAGTTGGGTCTCTCACATGTGATGGGTCTCAAGTTAGGCCAGTCATTGATTGGTATTCCCTCAGACTCTGCTCCATCTTTATCTCCTACACTTCTTGTATGCAAGACAAATTTTGAGATGAAGGTTTTGTGGGTGAATTAATGACCCTCTTCCTCCACTGAAAATTCTGCCTGGCTATATGAGGTGGTCACTTCAGTCTCTATATCCCCCACTAGTAGGAATCTCAGCTAGGGTCATCCCTAAATACTCCCCAGAGCCTTCCCTACCCCAAAGCTTCATCTCATCCCAGAGATGCCTTCCACTAACTTCCATTCTTACTTCTAGCCCTCTCAGGTTTCCCACTCTCTCCAGACCTGATCCCCATCCCAGTTCCCCTAACACTAGAATTGAGTAAGAATTCAAGGACCAATGCAGAGACTGTAAAAGTCTGCTCTTTCAGGTTCTCATAATTGATATGGGCAAATATCAACACTTACACATATGCATATAATTCATTCCTTAGTATATTGTATAACTAATTCACTGTGCTTCATTCTGTCTCATCAATAGTAAGTCTCTAAAACTTGTACAAAATAAAATGAGCTATGTTCTTTTAGAAAATAAGACCATTCAGGGGAGAGGCAGGGACTGAATAGCTAAAAATGATCAAGGTTCTTCAAATTCATTAAATCAGTTCTCTAGTTGCCAGGTAAGATATTCCCTGGGGGCTATGTAAAGAGGGCAGGTAACAGTTCTGTCATTGTCTCTGCAAGGCCTGGGGAACAGCATACAACTGAACTGGGTTATAGTCTAATGGCTTCTCATTAATAGCTCTGAAGGGATTCATGCTCCTGGTAATTTGGTTGGCAACTTACATTGCTTTTCTCTTCCTAGCTCAATCCTGTTCTCAATTACCTTTTGTACTTTCAATAATTCTTGGAGTCCCTTCTTTTCTATGAGGCTTCTCACAAACAACTGAGAGACGTGATTTCTTCCCTCAAACAGTGACGAGCTGCTGTACTTCATCAGACTGGCTCGATTTTACAATAAAACTAATAATTCCACATCCTGGGAAATCCCTCAACCTTGGGCAAGTAGGAACTGGTGATCTGTGTCAGTCTATACACTGTCCCCTCTACATTACATGACCACCAAGAAATGTTCTCTTCCAGTTAAGGTTCACTACTAGCGCAAGTGTTCTTGGTATCACAGTGAGAATGCTCCAAAGAGGCTGGAGAGGCACAGTTGTTTTTGTGCACGCTTTTAAACCATGTTAGATACCAAGGCTACCGGTTATGTGGTGATGTGGGACAGAACGCATCTGGCTTGCTTTGCATAACTCCCCAATTCAGAAATGGAATCATTTGGGATTGTTTTACATAGGATGAGGCTTATTTTACAGATAGTAATGAGAAGAATAGAAACTCAGAAGCCCTGACTAATTGGAAAACATCTGATTTATCAGACAATCAATTGACAAATATTTCCTCTGGCTGTTTTCTTTATAAGCAGGTATACATTTTGAGAAGGAGAAACTGGTTTCTTTTTTGTTTTTTTGAGACAGGGTTTTTCTGTATAGCCCTGGCTGTCCTGGAACTCACTCTATAGACCAGGCTGGACTCGAACTCAGAAATCTGCCTGCCTCTGCCTCCCAAGTGCTGGGATTAAAGGCATATGCCACCACTGCCCGGCTAAATTTATCTTTTTTTTTTTAAGATTATTTATAATTATACATAAGTACAGTAGCTGTCTTCAGTCACACCAGAAGAGGGCATCAGATCTCATGACAGATGGTTGTGAGCCACCATGTGATTACTAAGATTTGAACCGAGGTCCTTTGGATTCACAGTCAGAGCTCTTACCCACTGAGCCATCTCACCAGCAGAAACTGGATTCTAATGAAACTTTGATACTCCTTGCTTTTCTGATTTCAACATTTCTCTCACTCCTCTGAATTTCTATGCCTGTATCTCCAAGATACAGATTGACATGTTTATATTACAAGAAAACTATGGAGATTGAATGGTGGTCGCCAAAAGTGACCAGGATATTCTATCATAAATATTAACTGAAGTTAACATACAGTTATAGCTTTTGCTCAATGTGATGAAGGGCACCATGGAAATGTGTCTATATATCTACATCTACATCTACTTCATCTACATCTACTTCATCTACATCTACTTCTACATCTATCTATCTATCTATCATCTATCTATCTATCTATCTATCAAATCTCTGCAAGCTAAAGCTAGACTTGCAAGTACTCTATCCTCTTCTCTCAGGTGCTGTCACTACAGCCAAAGATTTGGTAACATTCTCTACACCTGAGCATCCAAATCAGTAACTCACACTCATACCTCTTTGTAGATCATAGTTTATATGTTGAGATCAACTTAGCTATTTCAAGATTCTATTCAACCAACAGCATTGAGGCAAAACTCATACATGTCCCCTTCTAGAACACTATTCTTTAGTGACATGACTTTTCCACTTGTCCCCCAGGCAATGTACCTTGGGGCAATGGTTGCCATCTTTCTCCTCTTAACCCCACAATCATACCATCACAGAATTCTTGCTATCTAGCCTCCTGAATATTCTAACTTTATTTCTGTGACTATTATGCTGGAGTCAGCTGCCAACATTTCTTTCCTAGGTTACTATATCTTTCTAAATGGTGTTCTCTAACCTTTCTAAACTCTACATTTTGACCAATCTTTCCTCAGACAGCTCCCAAAGACATTTCTAAAGCAAAATAAGGTCATATCTCTGCCCTGCTAAATACCTCTCAGTGGTTTTCTATTGTCCACAAAGACTAAAATTCTCTACAATAACTACACATCACAATCTGCCCGAATCTACCAGCAGCTAGAGTCTTGTCCCATAGCATATGACTGTCAGAGGAATCACGTACACCTTTTTTTTTTTTACCTTGAATCTTAATTAATTTGTTATTCTCTATAACAAGAATATTCCACCTCTCTCTAAGCTTTTCCTAAACCACTCTGCTTGTGCTATAGATCTCAACACAAATATTTCTTTGTAAATGGAGTTTCATGAAAGTTCTTTAAAGAATCACATAGGAAGTTTGTGGAACTTAAAACCAAAAAGTCTCAAAAGCCGAAAGTTTGGTTAGGTAGAACAGGATGAGACCCAGAAACTTGGTGGACACACACCTGAGGCTTAGGCAACTCCTAGCTCCTGACTTGGAATACATTCCATGCTTCTCACATAAAAGAAACTGTTCTATGGTCACAAAATCTCAGAGCAGAGGTCTCCATGCTAATGAGGTACCTAGAGGCCCAGAGGACTTAGCCAATAAGCTTACTTTCCCAAACATTCCTCCCTGCAGAAGGTATTTAATCTCAGGTCTACCCTGAGATGTTGAGTATGGTTTTCCACATCCATTTTATACCAAGACAATAAACTGTTTAGGATCATGGACTGTCTGTTTTCATCGAGATCTGCCATGGGGAGCCATGAAGGCCTTTGCCTACAGAGCCACAGCCTAATCCCCTGTAAAAGGCCTCTTTGTGCTCTCAGCCACAGCTGCCACCAAGCCTCCCTCCGCCAAGCCAAGGACACACATCCCACTGGGACATGTCGGAGCTCCCTTCCCTCCACACCCACCTCAGCCCTGGGCTAGCTGCTGTCCTGAGCTCTGGGGCTGCCACTCTGTTCTTAGCTCTTCTATGACTCCTAACAGCACATTGATGTCCAAGAGTCAGAGAGCTCCAAGGTGCTGGCCTTGTCGCAGGCTTGGGGAACTACAAACCAGCTCAGGCTTTCCCACTTCTTAGACTTCTCTTTCCCATGCTACTCCACCCCCCAACTCCGCAGCAGTGTCTCAGCAGTACTTCAGTACAGCCCAGAACCCATCTGGCAGCAGGCAGCTATAGGATAAGTGCAGTCAAACTCCCTGAGTTCTGCCACCCCAAGCAGCTGTGCCCTGTGGTGGGGCAGACACTGACCTATGACGGTTGTTTTTTAATTTTATACTATTTCTAATTACTTCATATCTATGGCCGTCATCATACTGTAAGGTTCTACAACTGTGGGCCTCTGCTAAGGGTTTTGTTTCACCACTAAATCATAGGTCCTTGTAGTCTTCAAAATACAGCCCCCACTTAGGTAAAATTTGTTCACATTAGAAAGATGGCTCAGTGGTAAAGAATAGTCACTGTTCTTCTGAAGGTCCTGAGTTCAATTCACCTGGTAGCTCACAAGTGTCTGATGCTACCATTTGCTGTGTAGATGTACGTACAGAGTGCCCATCTACATAAATAAATAAATAAATAAATAAATAAATAAATAAATAAATAAATAAACTATTCATAATTGCACAGGTGGATGAACAAACAGGAAATGGTATAAGTTAGATTACCATTATAGACAAACAGGAGTCATAGAACTGGAAGACTAAATGATGAAGATAACTTCCTGAGGAAGCAATGGCTGAAAAATGTAATAATTGAGATAGAAGGGACTTGGAGTAGAAGTTAGGTCAGTAGAGAAGTAGGAATAACCAACATGTGTTCAAGTGATGACATTATTTGGTAAGACATTTCTAAACCCAGAATGAATACAGTAACAAGATTCATAGGTGCCCAACGAGGAAAAAAAAAAAAAAAACTATAGCCCAACATAATGCATTTGGTCAGTATACAACCAAAGAAGGCAGCATCATTCAAATTAATTCCCAACTGTGATGGACATTTCAAACCAGTGGTTTATATTGATAGACAAACTGAAAGATATCCTAGTGGGTGGTGATGAGTAGAACAGGCATTGTCAATGGTTTGTTTGGGTTGGTGCACGCTTAGTTTCATTCTAAGGAGATAAATGACTCTGAGTCTCTCAAGCCACATTATTAACTGCACTGGCATTTTATTTCTAAATCAGAGGATAATCAGAGGCCAAACAAAAGAGGAAGCATTAACAAGAGGCCTTGCCACAGGCTGTTGGCTATCTGACATTTGAGGATGACGAATCATTGCTTCGGAAATATTCTGAGTTCTTCTTATATACTCTGCCTGAGAACTTCTAGAGTCAAACTTAAAAAATACATGTGTTTAATTTTCTAGCCCATGCGCTTAAACTCTAAGCTCTAGTCTTATTAGGTCATGGACTGTGATGCTTCAATACCTCTGTTGACATCAACATGACACTCAGTGCTTCCCTCTAAATCAGTGTGTCTCAACTTGCTAATGCTGTGTCCCTTTAGTACACTTTCTTGAGTTATGGTGAACCCCAACCATAAAATTACTTTTTTTTTTGCTTTTTCATAACTATAATTCTGCTACTGGTATTGATTTTAATGTAAATATTTTTGGAGATAGAAGTTTGCCAAAGGGGTTGCAACCCACAGGTTGAGAACTGCTGTTCAAAATGAACTGCAAACCCCACTTTTTATGAAGGGAAGAGGTGGGATGAACTAGAGAACAAGGAAAGTTATGGTGAAACTAATCCTTTCTAGAAATCAGGAGGCATCAAAGTCAGGAAACAGCTCTTCTATCAGTACCAGAGCACAAG
This sequence comes from Mus pahari, assembly GCF_900095145.1. NCBI lineage: Eukaryota > Metazoa > Chordata > Mammalia > Rodentia > Muridae > Mus > Mus pahari. Next base: position 5,198,315 of record NC_034596.1, on the reverse strand, counting down.
TAACCTGTGCCAAAACTCAACCTAAAATGGAGGTGGCAATGAAAGCCCACTGGCTACACAGTCGGAAAGGTAGTTGGAAGCTTATTATAGATCAGAGGAGAGAGATTATAATGCTGAATGGCAGTGATTGTAATAATATTTAAATTTCTTTCTGTAAATAAAATTGCCATGAGCTCCAGGCCTTGCTTCTGAGAAGAATGTCTAAATTCAATCAGCAAGATTGCTTGGGTCATAAGTGTTATTGTAAACACCCATGCCTTTGTCCCACAGTATGACAGGATTCAATATCTTTATTGCCTATTCAATATCTTCATTGATGACTGAGATGAAGGAATTGACAATGTGCACACCAACCTTGCACAATATACTAAGTTAGAAAGATTTGATAATACCCACACAAGTCAGGAATAAAATTCTAATTGACCTTTGAGAAGCTCACTAGAGTGAGTTACTTTCAGGCAAGAAAAATTAAATAAGGACTCCAAGCTGTTCACAAGCTAAATATAAAAATCCTAAACAAAGAAATCAAAATTTCTCTGCTATTCTTTCTTTTCCAGAATTTCATTAATGCTCCAGATGACTTCCTCGATATCAAACTTTATGAAGAAGGTATAAAAATCATAAGCAATGTGTATTTAGAAAAAGGAAAATGCCATTGAGTTCTAGTATACTGAAAAGGTGTATAATGCTTGTGTATTCAATAGAGAAGGAAGGAATGAAAGGAAGAAGGGAGGGAGGAAGGGAGAATGGATAGAGGGAAGGAAAGAGGGAAGGAAGGAAAGAAGGGAAGGAGGGGAAGATGGGATTATTTATTAGGAAAAGTAGGAGAATACATTGCCTCTGTTGGTAAATGCTTATGAACATAAAGGAAAGAATCATTCCTCAGAGATAGGAAATGTAGGTGTCCATCAAATGGAAGAGACAGAAACTTGGGACTTCACTGAGTTCTTTTCAGCCTTGAATATTTATGGGGCTAAATAAGTGGTATTTTCTCCCATTCATAAAAAACATGATTCTCATGAAGGACATTTTTCAATGCTTATAGAGAATTGAAATCATATGTATTTCTTAGGTAGCACCACTGCCATGCATATCACAATGATTTCTTTTTATTATTATTATTATTATTTTCTTTACATTTCAAATGCTATCCCGAAAGTTCCCTATACCCTTCCCGCGCCCCAGCGCCCCTACACACCCACTCCCACTACTTGGCCCTGGTATTTCCCTGTGCTGGGTCATATAAAGTTTACAAGACCAAGGGGCCTCTCTTCCCAATGATGGTCGATTAGGTCATCTTCTGCTATATATGCAGCTAGAGACATGAGCTCAGGGGGTACTG
>NC_034596.1:5180244-5196962 GCF_900095145.1 Mus pahari | reverse complement strand
TTTATTCACTCACCTGCACAGACTAGTCACTGAGGGACCCTGGACACAATATGACTCTCTCACCTGCTCTGGCAGACAGAGCCCTCACAGGTGGCCACTTTTCCTCTGGCGAGGAAGGTTTTCAAATTTCTAGAGCCTGAAACAGGGTCTGTCCCAGAAGTTAGGTTGCTCCTGTCTGTCCTGAAACTGTGTAGCTTCTGAGGTCCACACTCTTGCTAGCACAGACTGGAGCCTAAGCGAACTAAAGCAAAGAAGGCTCTCCTGCCAGGTCATGCCTTGAGACTCCTCCCGGGCTGACACCCCTCCTCGGGCGGGAATGGTGCCGGGTGACTGGAGCCAGAAATGGGATCTTTCTCAGAAGCTGTGTCACTTCTGCAGGCCGCCCTCTCCCTGGCAGTGCACCAGAGCAAAGATCCACAATTATTTCTTATGTTCCCAACTTTTCCTATTGGGTTCTGAACTCTGCCAATGCTTTCTGTAGACTCTGGAAATAATCACCTTCCCCCCCCCCCTTTTATCACTGTGGTTAAGAAAAATACAGAAAAGATTTCAAATGGTCCTTCCCAGTTCTGACTCAGACTGAAGAGGGGCTTTTATGGTTCATGTGCAGACACAGCTTCTTGACTTTAGAAGCATGATAAAATTATTTACTAAGGTTGGAAATATGCCCCAAACAGGCAAAGGACAGTTAAAAAGCATATGATCAGAGAGTAGGGCTTAATTATTAAGTGTCTTAAAGGTTCTAAATTATCCTACAGTATGGCCAATGTTAAGAAATATTCCTTTGTTAAAATATGCCGTTATTTTTTTTTCTCTTGAAGCATCCCATACAAGAATCTATCTTTGAATAGCCCATAGATCCTGATACATTTGTTTTACTTCATTAAGGACTCAGATAGAAACTTGTAGGTTTTAACTATAATAATGCTTCTCACCTTTTATATCACTTGAGGATCTTGTTAAAGAATAAAGGTTCTGGGGGCTAGGGAGATGGGTCCATTAACTACATTAGAGGACCCAAATTTGGTTTCCAGCAACTAGATGTCAGCTACCAACTATCGGTAACTCCAATTCCAGGAAATCTGATGTGCTCTGCTATCCTCCACAGACATTTCACGCATTTGATGCACAGACACGTGTAGGTAAAATATCTATACATATTGTTTTATTAAAAATTGGATTTCAAATTTTAAAGGCTTTAATCAACTACAACTTAGGTTGTTTTGTGATTCTGAACTTCTAAAGCAGTGTTTCTCAACCTGTGATTTGCAGCCCCTTTGGCATAGAATGACCTTTTCTCAGGAGTTGCCCAAGACCATCAGAAAACACAAATATTTACATCACAATTTGTAATAGTAGAAAAATTACAGTTATGAAGTAGCAACAAAATTTGTTTTATGGTTGGGGTTACCACAACATTAGAAACTACATTAAAGGGGCACAGCATTAGGGAGGGTGAGAGCTACTGTTCTAAAAACTATTGTGTGGTGCCAGTGATAGTTGTTTCACTATCTGTTAAACAAATACAGGGTTCCAAGTTAGGAAGCCTTTTCTGTGTAAAGCCGAGGGTGTATTCTCACATGCATAGTTTGCTTGCCTAGGTTCTTCCACATCTGCTGTCTCACTTGACTTTTATTACATTGAGAAATACTCATAAACATCAGCTCAAAGATAGAAGATATTATAGTAATGACTTTTCAAATTCATCAAGGAAAAACAATCATAGCCATTGAGCCTTAGTCCTTTACAGCATATTATTCCAAAGACACATAGAAAAGTCTCTGTGTTTAGGGCATCTCAACCACTGCTTTGACCATAGTAACCTGAGAGTAGCCTACTCTACATAGCTTTGTGTTTGCACAGTATATTAAGGTAAGGAAAGAAGAAAAGAATTTCAGCTCCTCTCTGGTGCTAAGACAAATCAGAGTCTTCACACTATGTCATGAAAGATCATCAACACTGAATGTAGTATGAACTTCTACCTCAGACTAATATGGTTCCTATTCTAGCAGAAATCTGAGTCTTAGGGCCACATGATAAAGGTTCTAGCTCATTCAGTTCTAGGACAAAGATATTAACCAAGACACATGATAAAAAGTTAATGGACAGTTTATCAAGAACTGAAGTACACCAAGAACAGAAATGCAATGGTGAGCAAAGAAGAGCCTCTGTTCTGAAAATGCTGCACCTCAAGGTCCATGACCCCCTATGCAGACTTGTACACAGCAGCCATTCCTCCCACCATTGAATATCACAGACTTTGCTCTAGTACGCTCAGTGTAGCACATGAGTCAGGTAGGCATGGTTACTCTGCCAGCTAATCTTGTTGAAGCTCGCTACAGTTTCTAATGTGCAGCCAGAGTCTAAAGTTCATCCTTACTTTGCTTAATTGCTGTTATGTTTCTTGCTCCATTTAAATCTAGGTGTCCTCATTTATAATCTAAGACTATTTCTACTTTGTATCATTAACAAAGTAAAGAAAATGACTTCTAAAGTGATAGGGTCCCAGGGAAATTTTCAAAAGCATCTCATGGAAGAAGAGCTTTCATGCCTGGAAGCTGGAGACACCATTTATTAGGATTCTTTATATATATATATATATATATATATATATATATATATATATATATATATATTCCCTTAACATTGTACTGTCTAATTGTCTAATTTAAGGACAACTTAACAAGCTAGCAGTGTATTTTTGCCAAGAAATCCAACATTTAAGAGAAAAATAGTAGAGAGACTGGCTAAACAAAATTCCATGGGAGTCATATCTTCTTTGATGATCCCCTAATAAGATAGAGTTGGACATTCATGACTCCCAAACCCTAGCCCCATCCTATAGATAGGCAGAACACCAAAGACAACTCTATCTGTTCGCTTTCAGAGCCTAAATCAGAGAAGCAAAGCTATGAGAAAATCTGTCTGCAAATCTTCCAGTTCTGATTACATATCTAGGACCTACTTTCCAAACAGTGGTTTTCTAGACCACAGATAAAGCCACATCTCTCACAGATTATGTCTAGTTCATTCAAAAGATAGCATAACAAGACTGAATATATTATAGAAATGCCACCCAAGGCCTAAATGGGGAAGCTCCCATATACAATGTCAGGAGATCATTTACTTATTATAACACATTCATACTCAATAAATAGTAGCTAATACCACTGATCCTTTGTTGTTTATATGAGTTATGCTGGATGTGATAGTGGATAAACTCACAAAGTCATGAGTTCAAGGCCAACTTAGACTACATAGTAAAACCTTGTCTCAAAAGTATGTTCTGAGCTTACTGTATTCAATTGACTTGTTGAAATACTTACCAAGGGGATGAAAATAATTACAGATGAGCCCCAACAAATTGCACATGACCTTGGCTCCCCTAGCTTGTCATTGTTGGTTGTATGAAGGCTCCCTAATGATACCCTGTCCAAGCCAATAAAAAATAAATTACCACAACACTGTCACCAATGTTTATTCAGCACAACAAAGGCATATACAGCTATAAGACTTCAGAATTCAAGAACCAGTCAAAAATGCTCATAGTAATGAAGAAATTGCCCTAGTTACAAATGGTGCTGGCTGACTCTGGTGCTTATTTTTTTCTATATTAGAGAATAATATGATTTATGCAATGTCTCAATTCAAAAGAGGATTATTCACCACATGCTGTAGGAGCTTCTCCAAACAGTAATAAGTTTAGCAACTGAGATGTATAGTGACAACACTGAACTAAGGCAGAAAATATCCAAGTTGGGTCAATGGTATCGATTCCTGCCTTTTTAATATTGTCTTAATGATCACAAAGAGGGCTGTTCTATTTTGATTTTTTTGTTAAGTTTTACTTGATGTTTCATGTTAGCCTCAAAACAATAGGATAGGAACAGCTCTTAAAGTTTTGGTAATGAGTGCCAGGGTGTGCTCGCTGGCTGGCTGCTTCTGAAGGACATGAAAGCTGTGCAATGAAGCAGTGGCCTTTTAACTTTCTTTGGAAAACATCCCATTGATTTCAGCTTCAGTTAAATCAACAGAACCATGTTTCAAAATGTTCTTGAGAAATGCTTTGTCACTACTCAGAAAATAACAAATGCCTCTTTGTTCCAATTTCAAGATGCGAGCTATATGCCGAAGCACAACTGTACACTGGATAGTATAAATGTATAATCACACACAGCTTCAATGACATTTTTCTCATTTGCCTGGTATAAGCTGATACAAAGCTGTACACCTGGAAGAAGCCTAGAGTACTTTCTAAGGTCAAATGTCACAGACACCATCCTGCTAGCCAGCTGGAGCCAGCAAGCCCAAAGGAATTTCCCATCTATGTCATCATTGCAAAGCTCCAAGTCCCTGCTCATACTTCAGAACACAGTTAAGACAACTGGGAAAACAAAGGGCCACTGCCACCTTGTCTACCACAAGCTTAATTATGAAGCTCATTTTTGTTCTGCAATCAGGAAAAGCAAAACATCATTTACAAGAGGAACTACTGCAAAAGGTCAGTCCTGAGAAGTGATTGATGCATTCCCACAAGGAGAAAACTTCCATTCCAAGCTTGGCAGTTGATATAAACACACTTATCTCACTCCCTATGGTGGAAGCACACAGCTTTCGGGAGTCAGTGAAGTGGCACAGACCTGGTACATGGCTCCCTGGAGACTCTGGGAAAGACTAGCAGCATGATGGTGTGGCAGATGCCTAGCAGGGGACAAGGCTCCAGGAAGGGCTGCACTCATCCAGTGCCTATTCAGAAGCTCAGCACTGGCTGTCAGAGGACGAATTCTACAGTTTGAAATGCTCAACACTGGCTTCTAACATGCACATGCGCGCGCGCGCGCGCGCGCGTGTGCACGCACACACACACACACACACACACACGCACGCACACGCACGTGCACACACACACATGCACATGCACACACACAGACACATGTACATATACATATATACATATACACCATACATGTATATACATGTACACAAATGTATACACACATATATATATGTGTACATTTATATACATAGCACTTGCATGATATAAACACATATATATGCACATACATCATACATGTATATACATATATACACATGTATACCCACATATATGTATATATATATATATACACACACACACACTTATACATTCACATACATACACACACACACACACACGCATACACACACACAAAAGAGAAAAAAATACCAGAATATCAAAGCAGTCAGGGCACCAGGAAGCACAAAGCACTGTCCAGGCTGGAGATCCCACTGTACCTTTAGAGCCTGGCTGCAGCAAAGAGGGCATATTTCCCTCTGGATCTGTGATTTGACCATTTAGACCAAGTCATGGCTGTCACAAAAATACCTGGGCAAACTGACACTGGGAAAAACCATAAGAGGGTGAAGCAGCATGGCGTTATTCTGTCCTCTGTGCCCATGTCCCTGGAACCAGAAGAGCAAAGCAGCTACTCTAAGCTCCCCAGCAAGAAGAATAATTCTTAGGTATTATCTACTTGTAACTATTTTGTATTATCTTCTGCATGATCTATTTAATGACATCAGTTTTCCAGGAACCTGAAGCATGCTGGACCTTAGACTTGATATTCCCAGCACAATGGAGCATAGCAACTCCTCAGAGGTTCAAAAGGTGACACACTAGCCCACAGACTGATGAAAATCTACATTGAGATCCTATATGCAAAATTAAAGAAAGGAACAGGCAGAGAGAAAGCCTATTCTACAACCTGGTCCAGAGTTGCACACTATGAAATTCAATATGACAGTTGAGTTAATGAAACAGTTTGTCCTGAAAATTCTCCATTGGCTGTCATACGCATCATATCCAGCATGATCTAAATAATTGAACAAACATTGATTTGGGTACAAACAACATACATGCTCATTAAATCTGAACAAGTAAAAATTGTTCCTTCAGTCAGGCTATATCACTGGTAGCAAACAACAGAAATGCCCTTACATGTGGTAGACTAGAAGAATAGTAGGTGGCACAAGCCAGTCTGAGAAAAAGGAGAGTACCAGATGTGGGGGCAAGAGCAGGGCTCAGGAATGGTCCATGTGGGATTGAACTCATGTTGCTGTTGGAAATTGGGGGCCATATGATGTTTCTAGCCACATATATGGCTGAAATAAATTCCTAATAAGCTCTTATGAATTGTGCCAGTACTTTTTGTGTTGGGAGCAAGAGAGAACTATATCTCAGCTATTTTTCCACCATAGTGATTGTTACCAGGAACTTGGACATAGCAAAGGTTAGAACTGGTGACTTGATTATGCTTAGATGTTAATACCTGTGATGCCAGCCAAAAGCATGAATAATAGAGGTTTATGCCAGCTGCTGGTCTTGGAACCCAAAGAAGGAAATATTCTACTCTAAGACACAAAGAAAATCATATTAAGATGATTTTTAACAAAACCTGGAATAATAAATCAGATGTTAAAACAGCTAAAATATATAGGAAGAAATAAATACCAAATAAGCTTCCTGAGTCATAAAATCAAACTGTGTGGGGTAGAGGATTGGAAGGATGGGTCTCTCATACTGTTTGGGAGATCCTTCTGTCTGTGTATCTTTTCAATGAATCACAGGCCTTCTCCAGAGCAAAGCAAATCGCATGTCACTCAGGGAAAGCAATACGCATCACGTTGCTTTTAAGCATCCTCCAGGGCAAAAATATAACCAGAGAAGTTACACCTCATCAGGTTCATCTTAACTTCATTAATATCATGAATGTGAGATTAACCTGGGGCTCATACCAATCATCTTTGCATTTGCAATAGGTTGGAAATTCCTCTAACTCCAGAAAGGGCACAAGTCATAAATGCGGATGGAGGCAGACTAATGCTTATGCTTGGTTACTAGGATTATGGAGGTAAAGAAATTAAACACATTCAATAACATTGAAGAAACAAAATCATTTTTATAGTGCTGAAGGAGGATTAATATAAATATTTTCTATTAATAAAGGCAACTTTCATATTAAAATACTTAATATGATTATCAATTCTGGGGCCTAACTGATCATAATTTGACATATACAGTTATGATTGAAGCTTTATGTGTAAGGAAAGAAACAAAATATAAATTCACCACTTCCAGTATTTTTCTTCCATAGAAATATAGAATTCACAGTATCCTTATGTAAATAATGACGAAAGCAAGGAGTCTATGATAATAACCACATAAAAACAGTAACAAGTTCTAAAACAAAGGATAGGGTAGGTTTGACTGAGAAAAATGGGGGTGTGTAGCCAAATATCTGATATGATAAACTTAGCTAAACTTGAAGTAACCTAGTAATGGAAAGAGAGAGAGAGAGAGAGAGAGAGAGAGAGAGAGAGAGAGAGAGAGAGAGAGAGTAGTATAATGGGACTCATGGAATTGTTGCTGTGGTAATGACTTCTNGAGAGAGAGAGAGAGAGAGTAGTATAATGGGACTCATGGAATTGTTGCTGTGGTAATGACTTCTGTAGCACTGCAGAATTCTGGCATACAATGGTAAGAAAGAAAGAAAGAAAGAGAGAGAGAGAGAGAGAGAGAGAGAGAGAGAGAGAGAGAGAGAGAGAGTAGTATAATGGGACTCATGGAATTGTTGCTGTGGTAATGACTTCTGTAGCACTGCAGAATTCTGGCATACAATGGTCAGACGGAATGACTACATATTGAATCATCTGAATCTGTGATGTAAGCCTAAGAACAGTTATTTAGATAATTCTGAAAAGCATAAATGTTATCGATCCAGTGAGTCAAAGTTTTCAGCACAAAGATTAGATTAGAAGAGAACAGATAGGTTCTTTTAAAGTAACTGTTGCCAAAGTCCTCACAAAACTTGAAAGGCCCTACGCTATCCCAATCGAGGAATTACGCTTACGGCAGGGCAAATGCATTTCCGCACATACTGGCTAAAAAGTAAAATGCTGCTTAAGTAAACAATCATTTTATGAAGATCAAATCAAAATGATTTAAGATCTCCTTTCACCTTGCCAATGCCTAAATGATATTTACTATCCTCACCCTTATTCTTTCTGATACCATCTCCTTCCTACCGTCACCTTCCACCACCCCTCCACCACTCTTCCACTGTCAATTGGCTGCCAGCTATGCTGGCCAGGGTCCTGCTTCAGAACTTTCTCTGTAAAAGTCCCCTGCAGTTTGCAGATCCCCCTGTCGCCACTCCCAAGAAAAACATGCTTTCTTCTCTGAGATGCACTCAAATCTTACCTTTTGGACAAGGCTTTAAACACCCAATTAAAGAGAACTGCACCAACAGTTTGTTATCACTATAGATGCAACACACACACACGCACATGCACACACACACACACACACATGTATGCACACACACACACACACACACACATACATACTGCAGAGACATATAGCAGTGCCAAGCTCCTTTACTTTGTATTATTATTGATTCATTGCTTTTTTAAAACTTAATAAATTAAGAAAAAGGAAGTGATATGAATAGTTAATAAAAATATCTATATATAAAGGGTTCAACTTTTTCAAACTCAATTCTTTTAAAATACCAAAAAGTAGGGGAAAGATGTGAAAAGATAACCAAAGAAAGAAGGGTGGATTTACTACTAAACAATGCTCAATGCAAGCACAGAATTCCAGACAAATGACACAAAGATAATATCAAAAGAGAATATTTGTCTTTAACTCTATTCCAGAAGCTAAAAGTTAGATGAAATCAATATTAGAGCTTACAAAATTATAGTTCACAAAAACTAGTATGCTTATATAAATAAAAACATTTACTCAGATTTATTTGTACACATCATATGTTTATATTTTAATGAAATCTGGTATGAAATTAAAGTTATGCAGCTATGCCCACAGTGAAGATATACAATAGTGGTATAACCCAGAAAATTCTTTCATTCTTTTCTGTCACCCTCTAACTCAGAGGCTTTCTCCAGGAACCCACTGAAATGCTTTCTGTTATAATAGCTTAGTCTTATAAAATCCCATGTAAATATGATAATATAACATTTTGAACCCTTATTTCACTTCTTTTACCAGGTATAATATTTTCATGTTTTGTATATTATTATTCACAAAGAGGTTACTGCTGAATCAAAAATTAATTTTTTTCTGAGTTGAAGCTATGATAACTAAAACTGTTTAGACACAAATGCATGCTAACACAGATTCACATATGTTTAGATGTCTGTGGTTAGCATGCAGTTATTAGACAATGGAAACTGTCTGAAATACTGTGTTATTTTCATTCACAGAAGTGGTCTTTCAAAGCTTAGGATGTTCCATATTCTTGTTATTATTATCTGATGTTGTTTGGTCTTTTGAATTTGTTTTATGTTTGGTTCAGTTTGACTTTTAGTTTGTTATTCAAAACAGCATATCACTGCACAGCCTTGGCTGTCCTGGAACTCACTCTGTAGACCAGGCTGACCTTGAATTTACAGATATTCTCCTGCCACTGCCTCCTGGGTGCTGGGATTGAAGGTGTGTGCAACAACCACCCAGTGGTCTTTTGAATTCTTACTATTCTAATAAATATAAACTTTTGTTTTTCTGACAACTTATGGTTTTGAGATTCTTTTCATGCATTTATTGACTATCTATATTTCTCCTTTGATATCAATTCAAATCCTTTATCCATTAAATGGTTTTCCTAGTATGTTGTTGTTAAGAGTTAACTATATAGTCTCAGGTAAGTCCTTTAATAGGAAATGAACTACTAATAATTTCTCTTGGTCTATGGAAATTTTTAAAGAATTATTATCAAATGTTTCTTCTACAATTCACATCCTGTTTAAGGTATCATATCATTGTCAAGTGACAGTCACAAAATTACCCTATCTTCTCTCTGAAGTCCTATGGGTTCCTATGACTGAATGAATTCAGAGTCCATTTCTGTTACTGGTGTAAGAATGGTCAAGATCTATTTTTCCTCCAGTTAACCTATCACCAGTTGTTCATAATCATGTGACCATCAACAAATTGATGAAAACAATACTGTAGCTATCCATGCTGTGCAATAAAACACAAATGAAAATATTAACAAGAAACAGGAATGGACTATTCTTAGAGGTCTTACAGGCCACAAAGGACTGAGATCTCTGCTTCCTGTTATATAGGAAAGTCAACTATAGAAAAGTTATTTTCAGCTTGGTAATTCTTGTCATTTAAATATCCAAAGTGTATACAATTACAAACTGTAAGATTCTGGGCTTTGTTGAAGATCATTAAGGCAGAAGCTACATCCTCCTGGTCAAAATAATAGAATTTAAGTTCTATCCTTGGCCCCAGGTAGAAATCTGACACTGTGAACTACCCCAAGCATTACACTTACTGGCCCCTGTTTTTAATTCAGCTGTGCCTGGATTAAATCACCTAACTAACAGTTCCCAGAAAAGTTGGGTCACCTGAAACCTTGCTGAGAAGATGGAAGGAATAACTATTTCTTAGATGAGATTTTTCCCTCCCAGCAACCTCTCCTACAGGAAGTTGCTTACAGTCGACCTGCATCTATAGCTCAGTCAGAAATGTTTAACTTTTCCTTTCTCTTTCAGATACTGGACAACCCCTGATCATGCTTTCCTGGACACTCAGGATTTCCTCACTTTGTTTCTCTAAAGATTTCAACCTGCCTTGCCCACCCCTTTCCATCAGACAGCTGCCCACGCACCATGCGGCTGTTCCTTACAAACACATAGCTTTTCCTCTTCCTCTTCCCCATTTTTGTTCTCTTTGCAGCAGCAGCTGCCGAGGTTTACAGCTTACCTGCCCTACTGTTCTTCACTTCATCACTAATAAACCTGTCCTCAAGCTACCCGCTACCCTTCTATTTTAAACCCTTTTACTATGGAGATTAAGAACGCAGAAAATGGAACCTAAATTTCCCTGGTACCAGTGTTAACGAACACAACACGGATGGAAAGCAAACTTGTTATGAGAGGTGAAAGAAAGCAAACAGCACAGATTACATAGTGTAGGATTGCATGTGTATCAGCACTTAGAATATTCAGAATTAATCTAAAGTGACAGAAATAAAACCTGGTGAAAGAGGGAAGCAGAGGCTGCAAAGATGTAGGAGAAACTACAGGATTGACAGACTTGTTCTGTATCTTGACTGGGCTGGTGGTTTCACTGTGCCTCTGTCGAAACTCATCAGATTGTAGACTTTAAATGGACACAGTTCGTTGAATGTGAATTATTCCCAGTACAGCCTCTTTTGAAAAAATTAGGCATCGGGCCAAGTTTGTAAACACCAACTCTTTTTTTTCTAGGCTTCACACCTCAGAAGATCATGCTAATAGTACGCAAGTGGACCATGTGAAATCATGGGAAACTCATATGATACAAATTATCCTCATGCAAATATAGACAAGATATAAGCAAGATATAAACAAGTAGAAGAAGTAGAACTCTGAAAACTACTTAACAAAAGAGCTAGGAGATACAATTACCTGAAAATTACCACAAACTGGAATTACACATTGTTTTTTATAAGTAATAGGAGCAGGGCTGTGGTGCCTGAGAGGTATTTCAAAGTAGCTTTCTACCCTTTGTTCAATCTATAGCCCAGGGAAGAGCAAGGAGGGCAGAGGATGGATGAAAGGGGACAGAGGACAGAGAGAAGGGGACAGAGAAGAGAGGGAAGGGGACGGAGGAGAAAGAGAAGAGGTCAGGGGGAAGAAGGAAGGGAAACTGAAAGTAAAAAGAGCAGAACAGAGGGGAAGATGAGGGTTGGGAGTAGAAACAAACAAATCACAACATAGGTTAGAATTATAAGGTAAGCTATTTCATACATGTGATTAAGGGAAAGAAACTGTGTAAATAACATTCAAAACTGGAAGAAGAAGCCCAATAAAAATCCACATTGAAAGCAGTTGATGTAATGAGGGTTAAAAAAAAAAAAAATGTTGAGAATCTCCTTCAAAGTAGGGAAGAAACCAGTAGGGAGATGAAAAATGACAAGGGAGGGGACTGGAAACCAGATCTACTCAACAAAACAAAACAAAACAAAACAAATTACACATAGTATAGATTTTTTAAAAACAAAATAATAGTATCAAATCTATAGATACGATGTTTGTTTTTATTCACCTTACATTCAGATCAGTGCTCTACTCATTCCTCCCCTCACACAGTCCCTCCCCCCCCAAATTCCCTCTCTTTCTCCTCTGAGAGGATAGAGGGACCCCATTGGTTATCCCCTCATCTTGGCACACCAAGTCTCTACAGGACTAGGCTCATCCTCTCCCTCTGATGTCAGACAAGGCAACTCAATTAAGAGACTAGGATCCATAGACAGGCAATAGTTTTAGGGACAGTCCCTGCTCCAGTTGGGGGTTGGCATGAAGTCCAAGCTGCATACCTGTTCTATTTGTGAGCAGGACCTAGGTCTAGCCTGTGTATGCCCTTTGGCTGGTGGTTCATCTCGGAGAGTCCCAGGATCCAGTCTAGCTGACTCTGTTGGTCTTCCTATCCCTTTCATTCGCTTTGGGGCGCCCAATTCTGCCACCATCTCTTCCATGAGTGCCCAAGCTCCACCCAATGTTTGGATGTGGGTATCTGCATCTGTTTCAGTCAGCTGCTGGGTGGGGCCTTTCAAAGGACAGTTATGCTAAGTTCCTGCCTACAAGCATATCAGAGTATCATCAATAGTGTCAGGAATTGGTGCTTGCCCATGGGATGAGTCTCAAGTTGGGGCAGTTATTGGTTGGCCATTTCCTCAGTAGTCAAGACATTTTGAAGTGTTGACTTGAAGCAAGAAAAAAATTAATTAAAAGGGCTTATCTACTACATTATTAACAAGAACAATATAAAAGATCATATTTAGAGACACTTTGGGAATTATCCTGTACTCTCCGCTTAATATATACCAGTTTTTAAAATAAAATTAATGTCAAACATCTAAAATACCTAAATTTTTGAGGAAGAATTGAAGCACAATTTTGTAAACACAAATAAACCATTTTCTGTGACTTAAAACAGCAGAGAAAGAGCTGAGCCATCAAGAGATTTGAATGGAAAGAATGAGCACAATTATCCTCTCAGAAACAATTATTTTAAAAAGATAGCATATGACTCAGGAGAAATCAAAATTATGTTTGATTTTGAGAGTGATAATTAAAAAACAAAAATAAAGATCTAGAGACTTCTGCTGCTCAGCTGTACCACGAATCCAGCATCAGTTTAGGTATGTGTGAAGATTTATACTAAGCTTGACAAGTAAACAATAGACCTGCTTTTGTTTGAACAGTTCCTCCTTACCTTCTGCTCTTCTCCTAGAAGTTCATGCTCTGGAGCTATACTACCACCACCCTACCACCAACCACTATATCCCCAACCCCCACCCTCTAACCTCAAGATCTAACTCCACCCCAAACTCCCACCCCATCTCCACCCCCACCCCCACCTCACCACCACTTCCTGTGCTAAGATACAGTGGCCCTGTGGTGACCATGGCTGTGAACAATGGTAACAGTATGCTTTACCAAGAAGACTAAGAGATAAGCCTTGAATTTCCGTGGGAGTAGATTTGCACAGAGCTGATACAAAAAGGACATAAAAGCAGGCTAAATACCCAGATAATTGAGTAACTGATTTTGTTTAAATACCTACTAATGGCTAGAATAAATGTTCTTTACATTAAGATGAGAGAGAACAATAAAATATAGCAAGCATTCAATATTATAGAAAGAGTTTTTCTCTAATTGCCTCTTCCCTGTAAATTGTGACTGATGTATATTCACTTCAAAACACCATGAATGCAAGACAGAAACTGTTCTAAATTCCCAAGAAAGATTCAAAGGAAAGAAACATATTTTACTCAAACTTATCTTGAAGTGACAGAACTTAGGATTTACTTGTTGTTCTTTGTGTTTGTTTCATATTCCAATTTTCTGATAATATCCTCTTTTTGTATTAAGAAATATGAATATTTTCAAACATCAGGAGAAATAAAATGATATAAAGATTTAATTCCCTGAAATAAGTTCCACAAAACGTTAGTGGAGACTATCTTGTGACCTTGTGCTTAAGGATGCTCATGCTTACTAGTCTAGAATTATGTATTTGCTTTACTTCTACAATTTAAATCCTTTCCACTCACTCTTACCAAGGTTCAGAGAGCAGATCCATCTTTGTCTTGTCCACAATGTTGAACTTTCCACGCTGATGTGAGCCCCTTACAATTTTTTTTTGTCACAAAATCTGATTAAGAAAATTTTTTTATTTGATAATGAAAAAGTAATTCTACACATGCTGGTTAGGCTCCTACCTGAAAATAGAGAAACATCTCAGAGTGTTAACTAGAAAGAATGAGCCCAAGGAAAGAATTAGAGTTGGTAGCACTGAAGAAGTATTGAAACTTCCAAGTCCAGGCACCTCAACAGAGGAGGCAGTGGTATTTCCAAAGCATGAAGGGTAGCGACTACACAACCAAGATGATTTGCCACGTGCTGCACTTGAAGAACTGTAGCTGTCAGATGAACAGCAAAGCTAGAGGGTCAGAAGAGATGAGCCAGGCTCTTTCTCCTTCCCCTTTCCCTCTGACATACGGTGCATGTCTCCCATTGTATAACTCAAGAGGACAAGAACATCTAGGAAACATAGGGCAAGCAGTCAGACTTCTGAGGCTCAGAACCAGAAACAAAGTATGAGGAATGGAGCTGAGGATTGGAGATAAAAGTGCCTCTGGGTGCGTGCTCACCACCATAGCAGTCACACATTTTCCACTGCATTCTCAGCTCACTGAGACAACAACTGTAGATGACTGTTGCCTCCTATCATTATAGTTGGACATGTCCCTGCTCTGTGATTTGGAAATAAAGGTTGTAGCACAGTAATCCAAACCCAGAACAATGACTTGGACAAGAGGTGGCTAGAAGTGTCTAAGAGTGGGTGGATTTCAACAGCAGAGTCCCTAGAACCTGGTGGTGATGAAGGGGGACTGTGCAAGAGAGGGCTCAAGGATAGCAGTAGTCCCTCAGCCTGTGGAAAGGCAATGGTAGTAGTGTTGTCACAGTCAATACTTAGAAATTATATTTTGTGGATGGTATGGAAAATTCTGTTATTATCTGAGATCACAGCTTTATAAATGTCAATGGAGCATAAAAGCACCAAGTTCTGACCAGTGAGAGAGAAGAAATGTACCAGCCTTGTATAGTAGCTTGTATTTATAATTCCTACATTAGAAGGTTGAGGCAGGAATGAATTCTATTGGTTTAGAGCCAATCTAGGCAATAGGGCTAGATCTAGAGTCAGGGCCTGTCTCAGATAAGCAAACAATCAAAAACAAACAAAACAAAACAAAACAAAAACCAAGGCTGAGGAGATGGTACAGTGTGTTTAAGCACTTGAAGTACAATCAGAGGCTCTGGGTTCAGATCTGCAGAACTCAAGTAAAGCTGCTCATGATAGCATCTGTCTGTAATCTCAGAGCTCCTATTAGGAGTCAGGATGCAGAGACAAGAGAATCTCTGGATGCTCATGGGACAGCTAGCCTGGCATACACAGCAGTGAGTCATCTTGCTGCAAGGTGAAAGAAAAGGACAAACATCTGAGTTTGTTCTATGATCTCCACATGCGTACTATGGTGAAATCATACCCATGTAAACACACACACACACACACACCTGAGAGAGAGAGCGAGAGAGAGAGAGAGAGAGAGAGAGAGAGAGAGAGAGAGAGAGAGAGAGAGAGAGATTAAAAACAACTAAACAAACTAAACAAATAAAATCCACCAAAAAGAGAACCATTGATCAAGGCTGAAAATAAACCTGTAAAGTTGGTGAGAAACAGGAAGAAAACATTTTACTTAGAAACTAAATTAAGACTGTGCACAAAGGGGAAAGATAAAAGGCTATATCAGAAGATGCTCAGAGGCCAGGAAGGCAAGAAGGAGGAAGTAATTACTGGAGTTATAAAACAGGAGTGCTTGTTGGAGATCTTGTCAAGTGCATTTTCATTGGGTCGAGGTGAAACCCTAATTTGGGTGTGTCAAGGGAAAAAAATCTTAAGGACAGCATAAGTCAGAAACCGTACTTTTGAGGAGATTGATTTCAAAGGAGCAACATGAGATGGCTGTTGACACGGAAAATGCAGTCAAGATACACATGTTTACATTTAGAGATGAGAAAAATAATAGAACAGTTTTATGCTAGTTGAAAATAGCCCTGTTGCTACCATCAAGTATTCATTAGGGGATCAGAATATCTGGCAGGAGTTGTTGTTGTTGTTGTTGTTGTTGTTGTTGTTGTTGTTGTTAGAAAACAGAAATACGCCTTCCGGTCTGCACCAGCACCAGATCACCTAGGGCGCTGAGTGGGCAGACACCCCCACGGCCCCTAGAGGACTGCCCAAGCGATTGTAGGATCACTGGTGAGTGGAACACAACATCTGCTCCAATCCAATTGTGCATGGGACCTGAGACAGCACTAGGACAGCAGAGAGCCAGCCTGACCAGGGGCACAAGCCCCTTCCTGTCTGCAGCAGCACCGGGTCACCTAGGGCCCAGATTCTGCAAACACACCCATGGTCCCTAGTGGACTGCCCAAGCAATCTTAGGATCACTGGTGAGTGGAACACAACAGCTGCTCCAATCCAATAGTGACAGGCCTGTGACAGCAGGAACAAGGACACCAGAGCCTTTCCTGACCAGAGACTCAGGTTCCGTTTAATCAGTTCAGATTTAACTTGGTTTCAAACAGACCAGACA
>NC_034596.1:5152109-5180233 GCF_900095145.1 Mus pahari | reverse complement strand
TAGCTGCATATGTAGCAGAAGATGGCCTAATCGGCCATCATTGGGAAGAGAGGCCCCTTGGTCTTGCAAACTTTATATGACCCAGCACAGGGGAACACCAGGGCCAAGAAGGGGGAGTGGGTAGGAGGGTGAACAGGGGAGGGAGGGTATAGGGGACTTTGGGGATAGCATTTAAAATGTAAATGAAGTAAATTCCTAATAAAAATTGGGGAAAAAAAGAAACAGAAAATAGGTCAGAATGATCTTTTCACACTTGCTGCTTTTCAAGTGCTTTTAATTCAAAAAAAAAAAAANAAAGAAAGAAAGAAAGAAAAAAAAGAAAATAGAAATACATCTACATCACAGATTTATAAATCCCCTAATATTTTAATAGACGGTCCCTGAGGAGTGGATTTTACAACTTTAGAGAGGGTGGACATGAGTAATATCTCAAGGTCTCAGCCTCAACTGACTTTGGCGAGCCTGGCAGGCCCTGGCTATTGAAGAACCATGGCTGACTTAGAGTGGCTTCCTCTGCCCTGTTTCTAAATGTGAATTAGTACTAAAGCAGGACGTAGGTGGTGCTGAGAAGGGCAGCGAGAATGGTAATTATGACTTCTAGACAATTCCTTCTGACACAGCAAGCTTCCAAATTCTGGGATTTTTACTTAATCTTCTTCCGCTTTCCAGTTTCCACCGCAGTCTCTGTCCTCACGCAGAGAGATGGAGACAGACTACAACAAACTGTAAGCGAAGCACTGATTTTTCTTTATTTTCTGGGATTTTATTTTTTCCATTTCTATCTCAAAGATCAGGAAAAATTTCTTCTATACATCACCCCCATGTCCCATCTTTTTTTCTTGCTGAGGCTTCCCATTCCCATCTATCTTCTCTCTAAATAGATTCTTTCCACCTCTGTGCAGCTACATTTCCTTGGAAAACACAAACTGAATCAAGGGTGAAATTGCAAGGAAGACATGGAGCTGGGTTTGGACAATGATTAAACTCCCATGTAATAACCAGAGAACCATGTAAGCCACGGGCAGGCCACGGGTACCAGGGAAACGAGGAGTTGATTAGTGTGGTCCCAGGGTTAACAACTAGGGAAAATGAGAAAAATGATTAACAACAAGAGAGCATTGAGCAGTGTCGTTCCCTGCTGGGTCCCGACAGCCAAGAAGCTGAGGGATTGGCCCAGATTCCAGTTTCCTTTGCTTCCTACATTTAGTCTGTTGCCATTTTCTGGGACTAAGGACATCTGACTTTTGAAAATACCTTTTTTATTTCTATATGTTTAGGTGAGTTCAACTCTTCTTGTCCTACAATAAGCTATCTATGATGTCCTGTGGCTGACTCTCTGCCCTTCAAACAGTTTCTACGGAAGTCCCTGTTCAGAAAAGAGTGTCCACCTGCAGTGTTCTTTATTCCCAACTGCTTGAAAATGAAAGCAAGCTCTTGAACTTGAGGTGTCTCCAGCATTCTTTATTCCTATCACCGAGATCCCTGTGAGGACCCCAATTTGTTCATACCTTCTCACCTTGGACTTCATCTCCTGGCTTCTTCTGGGCCCCACTGCAAAGCTAACTGGCTTTACCAGGCTGCCATAGAAGTCAGGCACATCCCTGACTCACATTATTCTTTGATAACATTTTAGTAACATTATTAATGCTATATACATTAAGAAAGCACCAAGCGGTTCATTAAATATATACACATATATAAACATATAAATAAACACACACACACACATATATATATATATATATATATATATATATATGACTTATCATTACCACAAATTAATTGATGAAGCACATTAAATATGACTTCCCTAGGCAGGGGAAACCCTTCTAAACCTTATCAGCATGCCGAGCATAACAGAACAATCATTCATAAAAGAATGATTAGCCCCTTCTGCGTAGTAACAAAGTAGCCCATGTCCATCACAAAGGATGGATCAAGTATCTGTAGAAGGACCAACATGCTTTGCAATAGCTGCTCCTCCAGAACACATTATTTTATCAGAATCTGCATAAACTTTATAGCCAAGCACAAGAAACCAGCTTCATTCTGAGTTGCAGGACTCTGTATATAGCACACTCCCTGTACTCAAACCAGCTGCCAAGCTTCCACGATTCTTCTCCTAAAGTAGTCGCATGCTTGCTTTATTTGGTAAACACCTATGCAGCTTTCAAGACTCAACACAAATGGCCTCCCATTTAGCAACACCATCCTCAAAGCCAAGTGCCCACAGTAAACACACACAGCAGACCTGTGAATGAAAAGGCTCTAGTTGAGACTAGAATCTGTTACATTTTCTTTCTAGAGCTCCTACCTATCAATGTTTCAGGGATTCATTTAAAAGTAACCCAAGCAAAGTCTCAAATACATAACAACAGACCCAAGAGTGATTCATATAGGTATAGAAATAAAGCAAAACTAGAAACAGAATGGGAAAACTGAGGGTGACTGGAGTTATGGAAGCCAAAGAAGAATCAAATGAAAAACCATTGACCCTGTCGATGCTGCAAAGACCTGGCAAGTGAGCCATGCCACAGCATATTCACTGGTCAGAGAGCCAGATGCTTTCAAGCTGCTCCTAATCTTTGGCTTTGGGTTACCTAAGCATCCAGCAGTAGGCTGTGACTTACTGTGTCAGAGCACAGAGTGCTGATCCATCCTCTAGAAGAGCCACACTCACCGTTTGTACTCAAAGTCATCTACTTACGAACAGTTTGTCCGCAGCCCATTCTCTTTCCCTCACCTCTACAGACATCTTTATTCCCAATGCTTCCTTCCACATTATCTGATTCATTTAATTTCTTACTTCCTTTTAGTCTGATTCCCCCTTGCCCTCCTCCCCACTCCAGTTTCCTCTCTCCTGCGATTCAAGGCTCTTGGAATCTGGAGCTGCGCACAGATGTTTCCATTCTGTGAGTGCATGACTGTTTCTCAGGTGGTCTCTCGGAGCAGGTGTTCTGATGTGTGCCTCCCTCCTTCGTTGTCTCTGCTGCTGCGCTCTCTATCCAAACACCAGATTGCACTGATGTTTTTTTTCTATCTAGAGAGCACCGGCCGGATTCAGGACCGCAAAGTAGACTGTGCTTCCAGGCTGCTGGAGACAGGAGTCAATGCAGAGCACTGATAGGAATGATTTAAGGGAGCAAAGATTCCTTTTGATGCATGGGTTGTCTGTTGTGGTGTGGAAGACAGAAGGATGTGGTCTAGGCTGGGCGTGGTGGCACGCGCCTTTAATCCCAGCACTCAGGAGGCAGAGGCAGGTGGATTTCTGAGTTTGAGGCCAGCCTGGTACAGGACAGCCAGCCAGGGCTATACAGAGAAACCCTGTCTCAAAAAAACAAAAACAAAACCAAAAACAAACAAACAAACAAAAAAGGGGGCGTGGTCTGTAGCAGACAGTGTGCTAAGCACGTGCTTGTCTCATAGTACCGATGAGGAATCAAGGAGCTCAGGCAGGAAGGAGACTGTATGCACTTTCAAGGCAAAAAGGCAAACATTCCAGGAAACCCCTTCTTCAAATGTCACCCTACCTCCTTAAGGTCCCATAACCTTCTGAAATAATGCCAAGAGCTGGGACAAAGCATTCAAACAAAGGAGTCTGGGACAGATACTTATAATACAATAATAAGTGCTGGACCAAAGGCTTACCAGAAAAATGTAGTATGCTACTATGACTTTATCCCATGCCTTACTATGTCTGTCTTCTCCCATTGTGCTAGTATTTCTATATGGCCATCTCTCCCTCTACTTCTTCTCACTGCCTGGCATTCACCCTCATATGAGCCAAATATGCCAGGTTTATGTCTCCTGGCAACATAGAGTGAAGAAACAGTCATAAGGGCTATAGATTCAGCATCCTTTACAATAATTGACTTGAAGAACCTTAGCAGACATCAGTCAGAATCATGGTTACCTGCTAGGCTTCCTAACAGGCGGACAAACTGTCACATGAGGGCCCCTTACAGTGACATCACCTTCGTCATTCCATTCCTGTTGGCTTGTGAGTTTGTCTTTGTCCTTGAAGTAAACTTCCCTCTACAAAAGGGTCCTGTTTTACCTTCCTTGTAAAGCTTACTTTGGGAATCCATGATTATGGCAAGGACATTCCCTTCCTGTCTTTGTTGTATCCATGATAAATAAGCAGTACTTTGTCCTTCCTGTGATCAGAGAAATTATATATATATATTTTTGATCCTTGTTAAAAATAAAGGTCTTCTTGATGCTGCTTATGATCTCCACAGGTGCATATGTTTGAATGGTTTTCTCTGGGAACCTAGAGAATTAGGGAGCAATTCAAGAATGAGAGGTAGGACCAATCAAAGAAAATACATGGTGGAACTTGTGGCTCTAGTTATATATGTAGCAGAGGGTGGCCTAGTTGGTCATCAATGGGAGGAGAGGACCTAGGTCCTGTGAAGGTTCTATGGCCCAGTATAGGGGAATGCCAGGACCAGGAATGGGAATGGGTGGGTTGGGGAGCAGGGGGAGGGGATAGGGGATTTTCAGAAGGAAAACTAGAAAAGGAGATAGCATTTGAAATGTAAATAAAGAAAATATCTAATAAAATAAAAGAATGAGAGGTAGGGGAGTCAGAAGATCTATAGGGGAGAGTGCTCAGAATGTCTCATTAATGGAGCAGCTAAAAACCCCACCCCTATCCAGACAAACCAATTAGCTCCTGAAAGACAAGTGGAGCTCAGATCTGTGTATTCTGAGTGCCACTGTGGAGAGTATCTTATAACCTGTTTTTCTCCCTTTACAAAGCAGATTATCTGAAATTGTAACATATGGCTTTATTGTGACTGTATGTGTGCAGTGTGTGCTTCTGGGTGCATATGTACATGTGGAGAGCAGAGGTGAAAATCAAGTGTTATCTATTGCTGTCTACTTTATTTTATGAATAGTGCCTCACACTGAGTCTGCCACTTGCTATTTAAGCTAGGCTACCTAGCCAATGAGCCTCTGGGATGGTCCTGTTTTGGCCCCTCGGCACTGCAGTTACAAACACTTGCCTCTGGACACAACTTTTACATGGATGCTGGAGACCCATGTGTCCTCGCGTTAGTGTGGCAAGCACTTTACCCAGTGAGGCGTCTTATGCATCCAATTTAATGCATCATAATTTTTATTTTAGATGCCTCTGAGGGACATTTTCTTTATGAGAGAAGACAGCAATACATTTACTTATAAAGAGTAAAACAC
This sequence comes from Mus pahari, assembly GCF_900095145.1. Taxonomy (NCBI): domain Eukaryota; kingdom Metazoa; phylum Chordata; class Mammalia; order Rodentia; family Muridae; genus Mus; species Mus pahari. Next base: position 5,175,031 of record NC_034596.1, on the reverse strand, counting down.
AGAACAGAAAAATGACCTTTAAAATCTAAATGGGACCACTCTATTACTTCATTTAGTCATTCATTTGTTCATTCAAAAATATTTATTGGGAATGTTCACTGTTCCAGGCATAAAACCAAAAATGAAAGAGACAACTCTGATAAGTTTTCTGACAACCTGGATAATTTATTAACTTCTCTCTACCTCAATTTCTCATCTATAAAATATGGATGCTATTACTTACCTTGCAGAGTGTCATGAAAACTGAAAAAAAAAAGAAAAGAAACCATTTATGGCATACATGTACTAGCTTTTGTATTGAGGGCTATAATTAACCCTTTTCCCATGTTACTTGATTTTCAGCTGAGACTCTCCTAATCACAATGACTCAAGATAATGTTAGTCTAATCAAGATCCCCCTAGAAAGCATTCTTCTCACCATGAAGGGTTAAACCCCTTCAAGTTCATGCAGGTAGAGCTTACAGAAATCAACAGAAGTGTAGTACGGGACTTTTCCTATAGAAAAGCTACAGAAACCATGGCAGAGAAACCATACCCAGCCCTTGCCTCTTAACTGTGCCAATACAGAACCTAGGTTTTCTTTTGATCATTTTATTTTTCCTTCATTTGGATCACTATTTCCTCCATTTGTGATGTGGTAAAAGTAATAATTCCCTGGCCTATCTGTAGTGACTACTAAATGCAATTATTAAATGCAATAAATGATTGCATAGCTTAATGCTTTAAATATTTGATTTTTGTCAGCTACATTTTTATGTGACATATGAAAATAACTGAGAATGACTTTTCTGGTACTACATCTTGCAAATTAACTCATTTTACTTCCCTTCACAAATATGCAAACCTAGATATTTCTTTTGATCAATGTTAATGATGATACTAGTAGCTGGCATGGGGAAGGTAGAATTATTAAAGTTTAGACTTACAAACTAAATATATTTGAAAACAAAAGTACCCATTAGGTTTTTCTTTTGATGTTCTTTAGTTTGGGGCAGGGATAACAGTAATGTTTTTAAAACATGGCTTAAACTTGTTTTTGGAAATATAGCTATGTATAGTTTGTAATGATGTCATACTCATAGGATATCATCAGAACAAAGGGTGACATTGGAGATTTTGCTTCAGTACCTAACTCATGTCCCATGTCTGCATTTCCCACCCCATAAATGCTAACCAAAAGGTTAACCTTCTCTTGAGTGCTTTATCCCAGGGGATCTACCTCTTTCAGTCTGCTTATAGTCAGAATATGTTCCGAGGAATACAGCCTTTGATAGTTTTGTCATTTTGTGTATAACATAATATTTAGTAGCTGATGACTACTAGGTACATGATGAACAAAACAACATGAGATTAAAGATTAAATCAAGCACAACAGAAAATGATGTAGCAAAGAGACTCAATAGACAGGACATCTGTGATGCTGCTAGAAGCCATGACATATTGTTGTATAGCAAACTCCTTCAAAAATAATTAGAATAGACTCTAAAGTAATAACAAAGAGCCTCGTAAATACATCAGCCAGTAATGTAGTTGCTTATTGACATTATCAAGTGTTACTTACTGTCCATCATTGTATGAGCCAGGCTTTTATAAGAACATAAGCAGAGTAGGTCTGTTTATACCCGTATCATCAGCAGTATCTGAGAATTTCATCATGACACACTGATTGGCTGCAACATCACTAGGCAGTAAGAATTCCTCAGGGTCATTACAGTCACTTGGGAGCACCATCTAATAGAGTCTGTCAGTAAATGGAATGTTACACAGTGTGCCCCTGTACCAATCAACTAATAACTGAACTCCTGCATCAAAGCAAACCCTTTCCTTAGCCCTTTAACTCAACAGGGCTAACACCACTTTTTACATCACAGACAACCCAATCAGTACGTCTGCATCAATCCAGGTCCTGTCTGGAGTCTGGCTTTCCATTTTACCCAGAGCCACACAGGTTCCCTCCGTTGAGCTCCTCTAATTTCCAAGGCATGATGCTGTTAGTGTTCTTACCAAAACACATTCTAATTGTTTGTTTACTGCTCTCCCCAATGGAATGCGAGCTGTTCACAGATTGCAAATGCCTATTCATATGGATATAAAAGTAAAGTGTGCACTTAATACTTCTTGAACAAATAAATGCAGAGGGTTGTCCCCTTTGAGGTACCACCTTAGCATGTCACACAAAGTACAAGGCACTGGGAAGGCTTTCATTCTCTCATTCTCGAATTTAATTAGATGCTAGTGTATACTTGTTTCCTGCTTCCGTGGTTTCCCAATATTGTGTATAATGCTTTTCTAAATTGCCGTTTTTCTCATCAGTCTGCCTCTCTTTTCTTTCTCCACCCTCCCCTTTCAATTCCAACTTCAGACAGAGCGGGCGGGTAACAAAAAGATAAATTTCTCAAATGTGAACAACAAACGAAACTGAACAATCCTCTCTTTTCACACAGACCAATGGTCTAAAAGCACTCCTATACAAAGAACAAAGAAACATCTACTTTCAATGAGAATGTAGTTTTGATTAATGAGACTAGCCACTGTAATTACTGGACAGGGGAATAGTCCTTAAAATTATTATAAGACCTTGAATTCTGCTGGGCATGGTGGCACACGCCTTTAATCCCAGCATTCAGGAGGCAGAGGCAGGCGGATTTCTGAGTTCGAAGTCAGCCTGGTCTACAAAGTGAGTTCCAGGACAGCCAGGGCTATACAGAGAAACCCTATCTCGAAACCTCCCCCCACCCCCTCCCAAAAAAAAAGAAAAAGAAAAAGAAAAAAGAAAAAGACCTTGAATTCCTAAAAATTTCATAATTGTCAGGTATCTGATGAATATTAATTATTATTATTATTATTACTTATTTTTATATGTGTTGTGTCAAGAGTTGAACACAGAGCCTTACACATTCTACACACCCTGCCACACACTCTCCCTAACCATTCCTATTTTGATTTCACAACTTTCTAATGAATAAACCTTTACAAAGTCCATAGGTGTCAAGCACTGTACCCTCAAAGCCCAACAATGGGGTTTTACTAACACTAGCTGAAATCTATGTACACTTGAAGATGTAAACTGCACCATGTGATAACTCTGATAAACATGCTCAAACTCCTCCCATCAGTCCTAATCACCTTTAGCATAAAGTCCCAATTTATGAATGAGTAAGCAAGACATTGACATTCTGACCCCAGTCAAGTATCCTGCTTCCACAACGGCCGTGACCCACTAGAAACATGGACAAACACAAACACAAGGGCACATTTATTTTCCACCCATTTGCATAAGTTGTAAAACTGTCTGGATTGTGTTTATTTATTTATTTACCATTTATTTATGATTAGTCAAGGGAGATTCTTACCCTGTATCTAAGGCTATCCTGGAACTAATATAGGTCAAGCTGATCTCAAACTGACAGCAATCCTCCAGTCTTAGCCTCTGGAGTGCTGAGATTACAGATGTGAGTCACCCAGCCCAGCCTCTTCTTAAATGCCTCTTCCCAATCCTTGCCCTGTGTTTCTGCCATGTCTTTAACAGCTTTTTATCACATGCTACTGTCAAAACATTTGCCTTAAGTCTGTTCTTAATGTCTAGATTGGGAGTTTCTGGCAGGTATAAGTTTAATACAGTTTGTTCAAACTTACTTCTTGAGCATTTAAAGTAAAACTTAATACAAATTATGCACTAAAGAAACTTTTATGGAAAGAATAAATTAAAAATGCAATTACCTGTGAAAGTAATATAAACTTAAGTGATCTTTGGGCAGTAAAGTATATAGATATTAAAGGAAAGAAACTAGGTCAAATTAGGAGACTTTAAGAGAGGAAGAAACCCAATTGTAGAAACTACTTTCAACCTCAGAGAATGTAAGGAAAACATAGAGGAAATATTATTTATTCTAGGTTGAAGAAGAATAAGATTAATTCTGGAATCTATGAATAGGTTCTTTCAAGATCAATCTTGAGAAAAGTTTCATAATAAATCATTGAATCAATAATGAATAATTTAAAAGACCTACAGAGAAAACATCAGTTACCAGGAGCCAACATTTTCATTTCAAAAATAAAATGCACAACTGTTGAAAATCACTTCTCATTGTTGTTTTCTTAAATGTAGTAGTGTTGGCGCAGTGAGATGGTCCAGTGAGGAAAGGAACTTCGCGCCAAGCATGACTACCTCATCCAATCCCCAGAAATCACAGTTGAAAGGAGTGGACCAGTTCCCATAAGCTGGCAGCTGACTCCGATGAGTGCACTATAGCATGTATGTGTGCACATAAACACATAAGGCACAACTAAAAAGTAAATAGTCAAGATTATCCTTTATAAATTATCCTTTATGCATGTCTATGATTTTTTTTGATACTGCATGAGAAAAATGCAGGTTTACTAAGCAATTCCATGGCATCAAACTGACTAAAGGAAATACGGTAAAGAATCACATTGCACAGTATGTAAATAGGCTTATTTATACAATAAGCAAAGCTACAAATGTCATCCCAAAATACAAATATGCGATCTAAACACAGTATGAGCAAGACATGGCTTAGCTACATTATAAAGCATGATGCTCTGAATTCATATCAAAAGCAGTCTAATACAAATAATACTTATATTTTATATGACTCAGGCTCTGCTTTGATAATCACCACAATCAAAAGCAACTTGGGAAAAGAATGGTTTAGAGGCTGTAGTCCATCATCTAGGGAAGTCAAATCGAAAACTTAAGGCAGGATATTGGAGTCAGGAACAAGAAATTCCCTAGACAACTCAGGAACACACCTGGTTGTGAGTAGCAGTACACTGGGCATAGCCCTCTTCCACCAATTAACCACTGAGCAAATGCCCTACAGAAATGCCCACAAGCTGATCTGCTGGAGGCAATTCCTCATTGGAGGGTCTTCCAAGGTGTGGCAAGTTGACTACTAAGAGTAGCCATCACAACTCACACATACACTGACATAACCAAATAATCTTAAGAGAGACACAGAACTAAAGGCAACCATGAGACCCTTTCTTGTCTGTGACTTGAATATTGGAATTGGCACTCCATTTACTTTTAAATAGGTGAAACATATATTATGTTCAAAGATGAGCACTTAGAATAGGGGGGAAAAGAAACCATGTGTATAGTGCAGGGTATGTTTCAGAAGAAATGTGTTAGAGTAAAAGCATCAGTAAGGCCAAGATATTAAACAATCTTCTCAAATAGAAATGGAATAAAATTTGTTTGGAATGACTTCAGAAGACAGAATTAAAACATGAATAGAAATTCTAAGTCAAATTCATTGTATTCAAAAAAAGTTTCTGACAGCAGAACTATTCACAATTGGATCAGGCTGTTTTATAAGGAAGCAGGCTCTCCAAGCTACTGGCATTCAAATGAGAAGGGATAGCTAGCGTAGGATTCATAAATATTCTCATCTAAAAAGTCTGCAATAGGGGCTCTGAAAGGAGGATATTCTATGGAGAAGGAGACATATATATAAATGATGGTGGGATCAGTCACTGAAATAGGATTGAATTTAAGAGGAGATGTTCCACATTTCACTTTGCTGACCTTAAGTGCATGAATGATAGCCTAATAGCAGGGGTGAGGTAGCAATCTGTTACATTATCTAATGCCAGAAGGAAAGGTCTAAACTAGAGATGAGTTTGAACATATCCATTACACGAGGTCAGTACTGTTCAATCTGAACATAGTACATTGTTGCTGATGTTATTTACCTCCAATGTAGTCAAAATATTATCATTTAACATCTGACTAATAAAAAATATTTAAATAATTTCTTTTCTCTAGTTATTGTTCATATATGTATTTAAAACCTGCTATACATAGTCTACTTAGAGCATATCTCAATTCAGGTACCTGCCTTCCAATTCTAAACACCTAATAGACACATCTGGGCAATAGATACAATGACAGACAACACAGAATATCATCAAATTCTTTAAAATATTAAATAGTTTTTTAAAGTGATTTAAAAGTAAAAGCTAAAAGTATCCAACAAAATAAACTAAGATTAGCCAAGGGAAACTTTTAAAACCACATAAGTGGGAGATCAAAAATAATAGAGTAAAAATGTGTGTGGTCAATTATGCTATACTCCAATGAAAGCTTGGGATTTTAAAATATACAATTAGGGCTAAAGAGATGGCTCGTTGGTTTAGAGCACTTGGCAGTCTTGCAGAGAGCCCAGAATTCAATTCTCAGCACCCACATAGTGGCGCACAGTCATTTATGATTTCAGTTCCAAAGAATCTGATTCCTCTTCTGGCCTTGTGGATAGTGGGGAGCCATGTAGAGCACATATATACATGCAAGCAAAACACTCATACATACAAAATAAAATAATTCAAAAAAGAAATGCATTGGACTTAGTGTTGTAGAAACCCTAGGAGCAATTTGACAGGAAAATGAATGTTCTAATCACTGTTGTCTTAGTCTAAGGAGTAATATGCTAAGATACTATAGTTCTCTGCCCATGGTCTGCCATAAACTTTGGATCACATTAATATAACTAATAAAAAAGGGGATGGTAGACAAGCTCAACAGTAGCATCCACCAGGGGACTCCTACACAAGGCATAGAAAAAGAGCACCTAAACGTGCTTCCTTTTGGTAAGCACGTGAATATTGTCTTCTTTAAAAAGAGTCAAGGTTTCTTCTCATTCAACACATAAAATAAGTCATCTCCTTCTCCTAACATGATTTCCTAGACATATTTTGGAAGCAATAAAGTTGGAACACTCTTCATACATGGAGCTGTCAATACTGGTTCTTCAGAACCAATGGGTCAGAACAGATAAATGAAGGCACTCATGGGAGGAAGGCTATGTGTAGATAAAATATATTATTCTCTTAGTAAAAATGAATGGGGTGGTCCATTTATTAGTCATAATTACTTAAATAACATAGGCAATCTTATTAAAGAAAGAGCAAAGTTGCACTGTGTAATTCCACTACTTAAGGGCCAGTCTCCAAAAGTTTTCCCTCTGATGTTACAGATATATTCAGTAGCTAGAGTCCCACACACCACCACATTACCCTGAAAAAAAAAGTTGGAAGAAGTGAATGGTATCTTTAGAGACAATGTGTCAATGTGTCTTAATCCTAGATGCAGATATAGTCCCCAAATCTTAGACTGATTGGTTCATATTAAAAATATATAATGATTCTTTCATAAGGCTTATTTGACTTAGAAGACCCATAGCAAGTGTGTGTTCATTCATTTCTGTGTCATGCTATGCAAAGTCAGACTTTTCTGAACCTCTATCATCTCATCCTTTCTAGCTCTATGTGGTCTGCTCCTAACGCCATCCTTTGAGTATTCCCAGTTTCCCTTGCTACCTCATGGCACCCTTGAATCACTGTTCTCATGAAGGCTTTTTCCTCCTGCCAACTCATTCTGAGGATTCATGATGACTGCAGTTGCCATAGGAATGATTCATCTATCATAAAGGTGGCTGCATGAGATCACAAATACTCCAAGGAGAGCCAGGAGGGAGGGAAGCAATATTCAAAACAAGAGATAGATCGGCACTGAAAGTAGATGACAGCTTAATGAGAGGGGGAGATAAAGCTTGTACGTTTTCTGTAATTCTCATGCGCGTGTGCACATCGCTGAGAGACCCAAGTGCAGATCCACCGTCAAACGTGTCTCCCTTGCCCACTGGAGACTTTATCATAAAAATAGAATGTAATTTATAGGCTGTAAAGAAGCAGCTACACCCTCAACAGCCAGTTGGTGAAAATGAAAGCCAGGATAGCCTGGGGTGATCTTGGACACCACACCACGGGCAGCCACTGATGGCTGCTTGCGAATAATAATTCACCTGTCATTTACAAGAAAGGGCTGGAGACAATTTTGAAAAGATTTAGCTCTCTGCCTGGATGGCTTAATGTTTTAACATTCACTTTTATTCCTAAAATGGACCATTTTTACTATAATGTAATCCAACTGTCAATACTTCAATAGTTATGATCACTTTATTCTTGCATCTCCTTAATGACACTTAAAAAGAATGTAAACCCATAGTCTAGCTGCAAAATCAGTTTGAAGCTCATCTGCCCTCTAAGTAGCCTGTGATGTGGCTTGTAAGCTGAGTAGACATAGAAAGCTGCTTCACCATGGACAGAAACATAATCCAGCTATTCCGAAAATTCCTCCGCTGGGGAACAAAGTAACATCAACACCTCTTCAGATTCCCAAGGACCAACCGAGGCATGATTCCATAAAGCTCATTCAGGGAACCAGGGACTTCATTGGGCTTCCTTACAGAGCATACATGAGGGTGTACTTACACAGTGAGTGCATTCCTCCCATAACAGGCCACACCTGAAAAGCCCTTACTCAACCAGCATGAGCGCCTCTCCATAACTATATAGGTAGAATGTCCTCCTCCACTCTTCCTTGAACTGTGTGTGCATGCCATTAAGTTAGAGTTATATACAGCAGGTGGAAGAGAGAGACTGGATACTCAGAGTCTCATGACCCTTTCACCCCTCAGGCAACAGGTCCTGATGAGATTCTTCTTTTATAAGGTGATAGAGCCAAACTCCTCAACATAGCAGTGGGTTGACAGAAAGGACAGTCTATCAGAACAACCAAGCTACAGATAGGCTTGTGAATGTGGCTAGAGATTGACCACTGTGAACCCGATTCAAGCCTCTCAATACATCCCTTGCAGTAAACACAGCAAAGGAGAAGTGCATGGGCAATGTGTACCAGCCACAAGGGAGCCACCAGGCAGTATACGCATCTTAGCAGCGGGATGGGTCAGAGACATTTTTGTCATGAAATATTATCCATTGATTTCACAGTTTCCAAGCAACAGGGCACCAATCAGACATTTATAATTCAAGGACTTATTGTCTTTGTCATGAAGAAATCAGATAAGCAGAGAAGGTAGGAGTACTTCTCAGCATGAGTATGGTCTGAGGGTGTAGAGATCAAGCCTGCAGGGGACAGAACCAAGAAGTTACACCCTTTTCACCTTCAGCTCTTTGAAATAGAGATCACTCTCTCTGTATCTATGGTAGCTAACTCAGCCAATGCTGTCTTTGGCTTCATGATCCTGCATCAACTCCTGGTGTGCATGGGTCTAATTGTAAAGCAGAGCACACACTTTGGGTTATAAAGTACAGCTTTTGGTCTGTGGCCAAAACTTTGGCAGTAAAACACAAAGCAAGATAGTTCTAGTATACCTTCTAACGCTACTTTCTTTAATATATTAGAGAGCTTTAAAAAAAAAATGCTGTCACAACTAAGTCAGACAACGGTTAGGTCTCTAAGACATTATCCTGTGGTTCCTTCCCCTTCTTTTGTAGCACCTGCAAATTTATTACATAAGATATTATTTTGTACTCAATCTAATTAGTTAGAACTATTTGTAGTCATTTGAAACACACTCCATGTTGATTAAAATAATTAGTGTAGGGCTACTAAATATTTACCTAAGATATGAATCCAGGGGGAATTTGATAAATTTAATTAGCAAGAACTAATTATTGTTATGATAGGAGTTAGGGTTTAATAAATATAATTACAGAGCACAAATGATGGTTTCTTAATTAATAGATACTAGTTGCAAACATAAGAGCCATTATCATATTTTCATGCAGGACATGCTATTCAGCACACCTTCCAGATGTCAACGGTAGCAGTAATGGCGACTTACAATAAAAGGAGCTTGCATTTTATAGTGCTTATGCTGTTAAACACAGTTCTAAGAGGCTAGAAATTAACTCATTTTGTCCCTACACCACTCTACTGTAGTCTACAGTATTTTACATATAGAAACCAAGGCACAGGAAGGTTTAGTAGCTTGTTCAGAATTATACACTAGGAAAAGACAGAGTAGGAAAATGATCCTATGCAGTTTAGCCTACAGGTCCATGTCCTGTACTATGCTCTATGGAGCCCAGAGCAAATAATAATTATCACAACAACATAAGTATAAAAAATGAAGGTTCAAAAGGTCAGTGACTAATATCCTATTTCATACTTACAATTTAGAGGTAGTAAGTTTTTGGTAACAGTGTGCATCCTTTCCTGATGTGGATTCCAGAATGATTGGACCACTCACATTATGCATTTAAGTCAAGGACACTCTACTGAACTGATGCTTTCTGAAGCTTTGCTTTTTTTTTTTTTTTTTTTTTTTTCTTTTTTTTTTATTTTTATTTTTTTTTTTTTTTTTTTTTAAGGAAGAAGAGCTTGCCTGGTTTTTGGTATGAGTGTCTTTCCCCCGATCCTAGCTTATGTCCCTTTTACTGTCCTTCCCATAAAAGAATTTTTAAGTCTTTTGGTTGTGCCTTTGGGACATGGATAGTGCAGGAATTTCATTTACAAAGAAAATGGGCAATTGTCATCAATAACAGGAAGAGACTGCACTAAGGGTAGGTTGCAAAAACACAGATTGTCTTATGCCCAGAGCTTTCTATTCAAATTGGATTCTGGGAGATCGGGGTTGGTTCCAAAGAGCAAAGCAAGCATAGAGACCACCTCCCTCAGGCCTGTCCTTGTTTAGAAGAAATTGTATTTCTCTCCCTGGTCAATCCTGAGACACAATTTAATCTTAGGAGAGCAACATAGAAAAAAGAAAGAGAGAGAGAAAAAAAAGAAAGAAAATGAGAAAAACCAATAAATAGTGAAAACAGGAAGCAGGAAAAGATAGGCCTGGATGTACAATTTTTTTGTGCCTGTTAAATGAACTCTGGTGGGGATGAGGAGAGAGAATTATCCTATTTATATATTGAAAGGAATTTTAAATATGCATAGGCAGGGAGAGAGGATCTGCAGAGATTGAAATGCAAAACACAGCGTGGTCTGTGCATCTTCCTTCCCACCTCTCAGTCCCATTAGCAAGCTCCTGCACCAATTTCTGGAAAGCCTCCTCTAAAACTCGGAGCCATCCTTCTACTTACTCAGCATTTCTGATTTAGAAAAGCAATTCTATTTTTACAAAGGAATGGGGGCTTCACTTACAAAACACCTTGTAAATGTATTCACAAAGGAACACGCAGTTTACACTTGTACAATGAGGCACGTAAGTCCAGCAGACCCGTCCACATACAATGCTTTACTCCCTTTAGATTTGCATCACAACCTCTTCCCACTCAGCATCCAGACAGACAGTTCCGATTCATAACATGCAGGGATGTCTCCTGCCCTCATGTAGGGAGACAAGCACAGATATGAGGTAGCATGGAAAGTCATCCTCATTACACAGAACACAATCACTTAGCAACATTTAAAAGATTAAACAAAAAGTCTGTATGTTCCCATTAATGTACTTTAATCCCATTTAAAAATCAACACTCATTTCAACAAAATTGTGGCTTCCCTTCCCTATCAAACTCTCAGCTGACTGTCCCTACTGCGTCCCTTACTACCTTAGGAGAGCAAGAACCACTGTCTTAAATGGCTTCACTGTGGAGTAAATGTTAAGTGTGTCAATTGCCCAGTTCCCTGACCCAAGACCAACAAATGCGATGTCTCTAGCTAAAGTCCTGGAAAAATGACTTGGGAGTTGGCTCAGTTAATAAATACTTGTTTCCCAAGCATGTGGGCTTGAGGTGATCCCCAGAACCCTCATATAAATGCAGGTGCTGTGGCTCACAATGATAATCTCAGTGCTGGGGAGACACAAACAGGGGGATCCCAAAGCTCAGTGACCAGCCAGCTTAGCCCAATTACTGAGCTCTAGGCTAAAAAGAGACCCTGTCTTGGAGGTAGGTGGCATTCCTTAGGATGACAGCCAGAGTTGTCCTCTGGCCTCCAAACATGAGTTTACACATACACAGGCATGGTGAGCATGGATACACACACACACACACATGCACACACACACACACACACACACACACACACATGCACACACACATGCACACACACATGCACACACTGATTATATTTAAGAAAGACCTGAAAACATCTAGGAATAAGATGAAACTGCTAGACACTAAGACTTTTATGAATTATTTCACATTTTTCTCCATCCCCAATGTCTCTGCTCTGCCACGCCTCTCACAGACACACAAAGACTTTATACATCTAAAGGAGATCTATAAGGTTTGGGAAGCTGGCTGTTATCTGGTTATTTACAGGGGAGACACAACAGTTTGGATTCCTGAGGTTTGTTATTCGTCAAGACTTCTAGATTTTTATAAGCTTCTGTTTAAGAATGAAAATGTATGGAGGAAAGAAAAGGAAGTGGAGAAATAAGTAATGAGAGTGTGTACAGGGCTTCAATTTTAGTTCACTGGACATTAACGCTTTGAAACAGGAAGAGATCTTGGAAAATCTAGCTCGCCGTATCTTCCTTTTACCCAGGACCCGGAAGAAGCACTTTACCTAAACAGACCCAATCACATTCTACCTGGCTGACACCTGCCCATCAGCTCCATCAACTTCCTAGACATCTATGTCAGATGCTTCCCAGCTGATGTTTAAATGTCTGCAATTTAGAGGGAAAGGAATTGGGAGGATCTGATAGGACAGATGGTTAATTCTGCAATGGATATGTGAGCTTTGTAGTTTCTCTATGTAATCCAAGTTGGTTAAGGTAATTATAGCCATGATGAATCGTCTTACCCCAGCATCACAAATTTGGGGTCTAATGAGAACTGTTCTCATAGAGACCTGGGTTAAACTTTTCTTCTAGATATGACATTTCCCTTTGAAGTCAATAGGAACTTAAGACTAAGTTCAAAAGCTTCTAGAATCCCTGAGCATGGGTTCTTGTCCTAAATGTCTTAGTGTGGAGTATGTCCCAAGACAACCACTAGCCAGAAGGAAGAAATACAGATTAGGTCAAGGCTCCATGTATGTAGTTTTTGGTAGAGCCAGTCTTATGATATAAGGACAAAATGAATTGTCTTGGATGCAGTCTTATTTTAGAAACTCAGGGTAGTGATTACATTTATATTAGCTTTCAGGCAATCAAAGACTAGTAGTGAGGATGCGAGTGGAATAGGCTTTAATGTGTGACAATCCCCCCCCTTTAATTTTTCATTTATTGAAAATAGATTTGTTTTTCATCCTGAAACATAAAATATCTTCAGAAGCAATAAGAAAATTCCATAAAGCTATCTGTAATTCACATCTGGATTCTAAGCACCCAGCTGAAAGAAAGCTGAAAAGATGACTTAGTGGTAAGCATGCATATTCTTCCACCTTAAGCTACAAGTCTAACTTCCTTTCATGGAGCAAGGCATGCCAGGATCATAATCCTACAGGGTTGTTTCTCCAATGGTTGTAGTGTAGCAACAAATAGGTAAACAAATAAAGCTTTATCGAAAGAGGCCATGGATATCTTCACTTCCAACTTTTTCTACTTATAGGGACATTGTAGAATCTCTTAGACACTTGCTTCTAATTGTCTTTGGAATACACTGAATTTTTTCCAATGGGTTGGCCTTCCTCTGGTTTACAATGTTGCTTTACTTCTATGAGAAGAAGTGGAATGCTTCTCTCATAATGACTGACAGTGGATTGGCATATGCACATGGATTTCATACAGCCCATCCTTCGTCTTTCCTTGCTCTATGTCCAGGTACAATATTCTGGAAGTCATCATCCTTAATATAACAAACAGTACTCATAGCCCTAGCTCAGGGCCCTACCTTTGTTTGCCAATCATCTGAACATATAGAAAGCAGGATTCATGAAGCACATCTTCCATTATAATTCCAGCATTAACAATGTTTCAGCTTCATCAGGGGCTTTGTAACCAACATGACCAATTCCATTCCATTGTTTACTGCTCTTATATGACTCAACCCTTCTGACATCAGGCATTCACTCTTAAGAAAAACATAATATGGACTGAATGCTCATAACTCCTGTAGTTTGTGTTTAAACCCCTGAACTCACAGCTTCCTATGTGATATGGAAGTAGACCTTTGGGAGGTGATGAAGCTACGTGGTGAAATTGTCATAAATGGTATCTATGCACTTCTAAAGGACAATTTAAACTTCCACGCCCTCTTTACACCATGTGAAGAGACAGTGAAGTTAACAGTAATGGATTCAGAAGAAAAATCTCACAGAGATCAGCCATGATTGCATGCTTGATTTGGGGCTTCAATGTTCCAGAATTGTAAACAATGAACTTGTGCTGCTCATAATACGGTGTTCATGGTAACTCACTAAAGCAGTCTGAAATGTGATCATTTCTTTTCCTGTTGCTGTGATGTGCTGTGATAAAAATATTCTGACAAAGTAAGTTAAAGGAGAAGGGGTTTACTTTACCATTCACTTCAAAATCCAGTCCACCCTGGTGAAGAAATCAAGAAGGCAGAAACTGAAATCAGCAGGTCACATTGCAACCACACTAGAAAACAGAAAACAAACATATGCATACTGTTCCTCCTCTTACCTCTTCCATTCTTACACAATCCAGGATCCTTTGACTAGGAAATGATAGTACCCACAGAAAGTGGTCTTATCACTCTTGACATAATCAAGATCATCCCACACTGGCAAACCTACAGGCTAAGCTAATCTAGGCAACCCCCCATTGAGATGCCCTGCCCAGGGGATGCCATATCCTGCTAAGTTGACAATTAATATTAACATTACTAGACAATTAAAAGAAAACCGTTCCGGCTATAAGAAGAATATTCACAAATAAAGAATGTTTCAGAGGTAAATAAAGGAGCCATGCACATGAAAGTCACTGGAAGGATGAGTTGAGCCTATATAATGCATGAAACCATGGGACGCTTGTGGTTCCCTTTGATTGGAGGGTGGGTGGTTTCTTAGCAGCTACTGTGTTTGGAAACACAGGATACCTGTAAATCCATTGCATTTCACAAGCATAGTTTCTATTGTCCTCTGGACACAGATTCACACGTACACTGTCACATGACAAGACAGAGTTCAACCTGCTTTTTGAGAATTACACATCTTCTTCTGCCTGCTATGCACAACTACCCTTTTGAGGTCCATCTCAAATTCCGGTTACGTTCTCCATTAAGCCTTCACATTTGCTTACCCCTGCCATTATACAGATGAGACAGACAGACAGACAGACAGACACACACACACACACACACACACACAGACTTAGTCACACTGCACACTCAGGTGCTCTTCATGCTAAGATATGCAAATGATTACTAGGTACCTGGTGAAGAATGTAAATGTATCAGTCTTTCCTAGTAGAGCCCTACAGATGCTTGCCTCCACACAAGACACAGAGAGCATCTATCTTCCCACAGGAGACACCAGGACTTGGTAGCTGCCGCTTGTTTCTCGTCCTCATGCTGTTTATTCACTCTTTTAACAAATACTCATTACTCCTCACTGAGGCTGTGACAGAGAACAAGACAGTCCTGCTGCCAGCCCTTATGGAGATCATAGCCTGGCAGTGTATGCACGAGTAAATAAACAATTGCAAATCA
Organism: Mus pahari; assembly: GCF_900095145.1. Taxonomy (NCBI): domain Eukaryota; kingdom Metazoa; phylum Chordata; class Mammalia; order Rodentia; family Muridae; genus Mus; species Mus pahari. Next base: position 5,159,629 of record NC_034596.1, on the reverse strand, counting down.
GAGTGTGATCCACAACTCTAAGTTAGGAATGAATACTCTGGAAGTGCTCAAGTAGACAGCTGACCCAGACCTGGGCAGGGCTGCTGGCAGAGTAGCTTCTGAGCTGAGCTGAGGGGAGGACTACTCAAACAGTCATTTATAAAAGATCTAGAAGTTAAAAGGGAAGGGAGGAAGGAGTGGGGGAAATGTCTTACATAGGGCAAAAGAAGATTGTTTATCATTCTTTGCATTCCAAACTTACACACACACACACACACACACACACACACACACACAGAGAGAGAGAGAGAGAGAGAGAGAGAGAGAGAGAGAGAGAGAGAGAGAGAGAGACTTATTCATACCGCACACTCTTCATGCTTTGTCTTTGTTTCGCCTATAAGCATCAAGGTGTGAAGAATGAAGAATGTGTCTTTTCTCCTACATTTTGGGTGAAGCATCTATGCCTGAATTTTCTTTTGTTTCAGTGTTGATAGAAATCGAAGTCATTAACCTTACAAGCACCCTTTGAATTTTTTCCTTAGAAGGTAAGTAGGGATAAGGCTTTTCTCAGAGAAACCCTAGGGAAAAATTCAGAAGGGCACATGATCAGCACTCCATAAACATTCCCAGCCTTCATTCCTGAACCATATCTTCCAGAGAGTGCAATGAATTCTGTGAAATGCGTATAGAAACACCTGCTATTGTCAGGACAAAGCCAACCTTTTGATGGTTGCATCTTCTAGGCACAGAGGAGAGGGATATACTCCTGGGACTCAGCAGTGGTAGTGGTGGGGAGGAGGTAGTGCTGGTGAATGGTGAAAACCAAAGAACAGGTAAGGGTTGGTCCAGAAAGGTTCACGGGGCTGATGTAGGGGAAGTAGATTCTCTGGCTTCTTCCTGAATCTTCAAACACTTTCTGCACAGATTCCTAATGTATCTTAGATGTTGTGTGTCTGTTTTGCCAGTTAGTGCCAAAACTCCTGAAATACCTGAGCTGGTCTGGAGGGTGTAGATACTTCCAGAAGCCTCATCTCAACTTCTACAGCACCCTCTCATTCATCAGCAGAGATCCTCAGGAATCCTTCCCTGGGAAGTTCCCACAATCCCTTACTGCAGACACTCCAGGGTATGCACTGCCTACCCAAAGTCACTCAGCATGAAGGTCATGTCTGCACACTGCACCATCCCCCCCTGCAGAGAGTGGCCTTGCAGTGCGGGTGCACAGCAAATAGTTAAAGAGTTTTAAGTTCAATGCAAACACAGTATAATGACAAGAGAGATCCTTGGGAAATAAGATCAGCCTCGTATTTTCTGGACCCATTAGGATGAAAAGTAGGAATCTGTTGAAAATTATTGATTTACTTTTGGCAAGAAAAAAACTGGCCAACAACAGAAAGCTTCAGGTTCAATGAGAGATTCAGTCTCAAGGCAATAAGGCAGGGAGAAAGGGAAGGACACACCCAATATCCTCCTCTACCCTTTAGGAGTTTGTGCATGGGTGCATGCAAATCTACACAAACAGGTGTGCCCCCCCTCTCACACACACATGTCCCAAGAAACACATGGGAGTGCATAACAGTGTAGTTGTCAAGTGATCCCAATTTTACATATTGGTAATAGTTGTGACAATCACTGAGGCTATTTCAGTAAATATCTCCCTTATCTGTAACCTTTACTTATCAATGGCTTCTTTTGCCAACACTGTGACTTCCCTCTGTGTGTGGAAAGTTAAGGTAACCATAGGTAAGCCAATTTTACAGGGATGAAGACTCTGTAAGAAGCAGATTCCAATGGCAATTGGCTCCATCAAAGATTAGGCTGAGCAATATGAACTCAGGCATGCTGGTCAGACTCTCTTGTCACTCTAACTTAGAAGAAAGGGAAGTTTGTTTGGGACCATTCTTTCAGTTCATAGCTGTCTAGTTCCATTGTCTTTGGTCTGGGGAAAGATGAGGGACATCATAGGAAAGGGAAGGTCCCCCATCCCTTACATCTGCTTACATCATGTTACCCAAGAATCTGAGATAGAGGGTACTTCTGTCAACGTTATAACTTTCAAGGACACATCCCACTGACCTCCTCTTTCCAACTAGCCTCTGGCCCCAAAAAAGCCATATTATGATCCATCTGAGGATTAATCCAGAGATTCCTCCTAGGCCTGAAGAATCCAGTCACCCTCTCAAGAACTCTGCTAGGTTTAGGGACCAAATATTCAACACTTGAATTCCTTGAGAGATTCAAACCACAATACCAGGATCCCCTCAAACATGGGTCACACCAGTAGAATAACCTAAAGTGTTTATCGAAACATTTTCAGTTTCTCAACAACCAACCTAGGCTCAACAGATTAGTGTCTCTCAGGAAAGTAGCTGGGAGCTGGTCATCAGAAGCACTCCTAGGCAAAACTTGTTTCACAGTGATGAGTAAGATCCACAGACTTGGGTCAGCACGTCCTTTAGATGGCATCACCGGCACCTGGGCCTCTTTCCCTGTTGCTGCCTTTAGGCTAGTCCACCTGGGAGGTGAGACTAAGATGACAGGGCATCCAGCTGGTACCAATTAAAGCACATTGGATGGTGGTGAGCTGGTTCACTAGATATGTCTCCCATCTAACCAACAAGAAAGGCTAGCTGCTATACCAGCTGGCCACGCCAAACCATCTGGACTCTGTCCAGAAGGACTTCATGGAGTCCTGAGGAGAGGCTGTGTGTGGATTTCTGACAGTGCCTTGCTCTCTTGAAGCTTCCAACTGTGGGACAACTCTTCAAGCTTCATGCTTAACTGCTGAAAGGTCTGAGCCATACAGAAAAGCACAAGGCTATTCTAAGCCTCGCTTCAAAAATCTCTTTGACTACACGAATAAGTCTGTAAATTGCTTTTATTGTGATAAATTGTCCTGGAAGTTCTTTAGATCAGCTCGCCCTGATGAATGGCCAATGCCCCTCATTAGCCTTGGTTTCCTACCTGGATCTGTATGTCTCTCCATCTGGGAAAGAGAAAACACCCAATGCTGGTCAACCTGATGATGGCTGAGCTTTATCACCCCGTATTAGAATCCCAAACACTCAAAAGCTCCCCGCCAAATTACTATTTAAGGTACACCTCTTTAGAACGGAACTAGAAATTAAGGCTGGTTGTAGTGACTTCCTGGGTAAAGTTTCCAGTGACTCTACCACAGTCAAGTGGAGCAGTCCTTATAGGATAAGAGCAAACAGAGAAGAATTATCCTAGCATCCAATGCATAGCAATGTCCTGGACTCTGAGGACATAAAGCCTGTGGCCCTGAGCTGCTCTCTTGGGGTTCTAAAGGCCTAGCTCTCTGCCATAGGCCCTCCTTGAGAGCTGACCCGGAAGTCTCTTTGGGAACAGACCCTAGACTGTCCCCATTTCGACCTCCACAACCCTGGGGTCTCTTATTTGGGGGAGGGGTTGATTTCATAAACTTTATTTTTTTAATTTTTTTAATTATTATTTTCTTTATTTACATTTCAAATGCTATCCCGAAAGTTCCCTATACCCCCACCCCCACCCCTGCTCCCCTACCCACCCACTCCCACTACTTGGCCCAGGCGTTCCCTTGTGCTGGGTCATATAAACATAAACTTTATTTTATAAACAATAATTTCCATTTATTACCTGACAGTCATGGCTCTACATCTGCGACTCCCAAACACTAACAGTCTCTCTTTGATGGTTTGTGACAGTAAACGTTGGCTTGTCCATAACAAATTGTTGTTATGAAATTTTCTCAATCTTAGGATTTCACAGGATCCATTGGAAAACTGCTCCTTTAGTTGATGGAGGAACATTAAAAATATTAAGTATTTTCAGGGTAGTTTATCCTACCTAAGTGTATTTTTGAAATAAAGTTTATTGCTGTATTTGTATACAGACATGAGAGGTGAGAATACAGTGATCAATGTTTCCTTGGGATCTGTTTTTCTTTTTCTCTTTTTTTATTAGATATTTTCTCCATTTACACTTCAAATGCTATCCTGAAAGTCCCCTGTATCCCCCACCCTGCTCCCCAACCCGCCCACTCCTGCCTCCTGGCCCTGGCATTCCCCTGGCATATGATCTTCGCAAGACCAAGGGACTCTCCTCCCAATGATGGCCGACTAGACCATCCTCTGCTACATATGCAACTAGAGACACAGATCTGTTTGGTACTGGTTAGTTCATATTGTTGTTCCACCTACAGGGTTGCAGACCCCTTCCGCTCCTTGGGTACTTTCTCTAGCTTTTCCATTGAGGACCCTGTATTCCATCCAATAGATGACTATGAACATCTACTTCTGTGTTTGCCAGGCACTGGCATAGCATCACAAGAGAGAGCTGTATCAGGGTCCTGACGGCAAAATCTTTCTGGCATATGCAATAGTGTCTGGGTTTGGTGGTTGTACATAGGATGGATCCCCAACCCTGGGGTCTCTTATATCTCACTGATCAGTGTCAACAACAGGCCAGGGAGCTCATCAATACAGATATTTGTAGAAAAACGAGTATAGAGTAAGGGAAGAAAATTTGTTAGACTCCTCCAAAGGGTTTGCTCTTCCTTATTTCATTATTTTCATGGCACTTCTTACCAGATCTTGATTTTGTTGTTTTGTTTTGTAACTTTGGAAACTTTATGAGTATAAGGACTACGATTAGTTTCACTCACAATCCCAGCATCAAAACACATATCTGTGTCCAAAATGTGTTTACATACTGAAGGAACGGGCGCACTTTAATCACAATGGCCCTGACCCGCTCCACGTGCACATCCGCAATACCAGAGATGTTTTGTTTCATGAAAACAGAAGATTGCTGCTTGTGCTAGTTGTTGAGAAGTTCAGAATAAACGTGTCATCAAATTCAGTACCCCAGTGGAGACCCTCGAATCATAGGCGGAGTCCTCCATATTCTCACAAGGTTAGAATGCAAAAAGCATCATACAGTAATATCTTTAGGACATGATATGGTCACCTGATAGAGATTCTACCTGTTAATGCCATTAGGTTCTTAACATGTGACCGAAAGGAAGGGAGAAGACACAATATTCAGACCTTATCAGTTAGCATTAAAAGAAGACCTCCATGGCAAGCTAGGCCGAGTCCTCATGCTTTACTGAAGGAACCAAGTATGACATCATGAGGAACCTCATGGGGAAGCCCATGGGGACCTTTCTATTTGTGAAACCTTGGGATGTAGTGCACAGTAGGTGCTCATTAGATGTGTGCTGTGCAAATGTCTGAACAGATGCATAGGCAGCTATTCCAGGTGGGAGGGATCAAGTGAAAAAGGCTCACAGGAAGGTTTATGGAGCAAACAGACAAGAAGTGGATATTTGCTCATTGCTATTAACTGAGACTCCAGGTAATTCAAGGTCATAGCGACAGACACGTTATAATTTAGTCTAGGCAAAGAGCTGTATTAAGATACCATGCCCTCCAGCCAGAAAGTGCCTTTGTTGCTGCACTCAGGGTATTAAGCCGGAAAGCCATTGTAGTTCTCTCAATAGCTTTATGAAAGAAGAGTCTTGATTTCTTCATCTCTATCACTGGGGCTTTCCCTGCAGGTCCTGCTAGAGGGAAGAAAACAGAATCTTGCTTCTGACAGTGAGATTCTGGGGCACATGTATAAACCCTAAGCAAGGAAGAAATACTACCACAATATTAGGTCAGGTTCCTTGACTTGCTCTGTCCTTCTGTCTATTCTCTCCTCTGTATGGAATTTCCAGGCTAGACTCCTGTGCTTTCTAACAATAATATAAACCAGAGGCATCTGCTTTCATCGTACTCAGCTGAAAGGCCTTTTAAGCTCCCCACTGTTTGTTTTGGTTTATTACCGAAAGGCTAAAACCGTTAAAAAAAAAATCATTGTTGTGGGTATTTTCCAGTTGAGATGAAATATTTAACAAGGGTAAGGTAGGGAGGAGGAAGTTTGCTGAAAATACCATTTTTTAAAGGTCAAAAAATGCATAAACCCATTACTTTAATATTGTTTGTTCTCACAAGACACAAAATGTTCCAAGCTTTTCCTACTCCAGATTGTAGCGCACAAACGCACACAGGTACCAGATCCTTCTCCACAGTCCAGCTATGATCCTTTTACAGCCTTGCTTAGAATTTTCCATAGTTCCACCTAGCTCAGAAAACAAGACAGAGTACCCTCAGCCCAGCAGGAAAATCCTGCCATAAGCCAGCTCGACCTAGTTGCACAGCCTCACTGCCCAGAGGGGCCTCACACCCGCCTCCAGATCAGCCTGCTACAAAGATGCGTTCTTGCAGAAAATTTCAATGTATAGTTTTACCTCTCTATGTCATAACATCACAGCAGTCTCTCAGACTGAAATTACCTCCTACCTCTCCTTTCCCATCTATGATGACACATCAAAATCTTACCCACGCTTTCCAAGTCAGGGCAACCTTGCCCCCTCCCAGATAACTCCCTACTCACCCTATTTACAGAACTCTCTTAGGGACAGGTGGTCACACAGTACATCTGTTTGTGATTATTCACACCTCAGAAAAAGCTATGAGTTTCTAAAGAGAGGCTATGGACTATAGAACTTCATGTCCCCCACAAAAACCCAATGCCTCCACATAGTATATACCCAATGAATATTTTTTAATGATGAAATTAATAAAGATACAGAGTCTTTTTTTTTCCTCTCTGCAGAATTGGCTCTACTATTTGTGAGAAAATTAAAACTTTAAAACATGCCAAAGCACCCTGCATAATGGATGCATCTTCTGATTGGATTGTAATTAAAATAAGATTTTTTTCCCCCAGTAATAACATAGTTACCTCCACTGGCAGAAGGGAGATGGCAGACGTAATGGATAGTTGATGAACAGTTTGAATGTTGCCATAATGTATATATCCCATTATATTTCCTGTTTCAGTAAAAGAGGAAATTATAAGAACTCCCTGGTCCCCTGGCCCACCACAACTATAGCTGGACTGGACAGGAAAAGAACACAAGGAGTGAGGGCTGACAGAGGTGGGGAGCCCCGGAGCTTGAAGGCATGCAATTGAAAAGGTGTGAGAACTTACCATAGAAGGCTGGAGCTGGGTGGAGAGAAGTCCACAGAGGGATCTTCTCTTCATAGATTGGGAATCAGCCTCTTTCATTGCAGCAAGCACTAGAACTAACATGTGCTATAAGTACAATAAAATACACACTGCAGATTTAAAATGTAGTATGAAAATCAATATAAACTGGTTTTTTAATGATTTACATATTGGTTTCACGATAATAAACGTTAGGTATATTGATGGCTGGAGAGAGCACTCAGTCTAATCAGCCAGCACGAGGACCTAGTGTGGGTTCCAGAACTTAGGTTTAAAAGCTAGGAATGATTACACCACGGGTTTGTAATCCCAGTACTAGGGAGGTAGGCACGGACAGATCCTTAGGGCTTTCTGGTCAACCAGTCTAATGGAGTCAGCAAGTCCCATACCAGTGCAAACCATCTCAAACATAAAACACTGTGAATAGCCGGGCAGTGGTGGCTCATGACTTTAATCCCAGCCCTTGGGAGGCAGAGGCAGAC
>NC_034596.1:5128318-5151569 GCF_900095145.1 Mus pahari | reverse complement strand
CGCGCACACACGTACTCAAGCACAGAGGTACACCTGCACACACACGCGTGCACACACACACGTACTCAAGCACAGAGGTACACCTGCACACACACGCGCGCACACGCACACGTACTCAAGCACACAGGTACACCTGCACACACACGCGCGCACGCGCGCGCACACGTACTCAAGCACACAGGTATACCTGCACACACATACACATACACATGTACTCAAGCACAACACACACACACACATGCGCACACACACACGTACTCAAGCACACAGGTACACCTGCACACACACGCGCGCACACACACGTACTCAAGCACACAGGTACACCTGCACACACACGCGTGCGTGCACACACATGTACTCAAGCACACAGGTATACCTGCACACACACACACATACACATGTACTCAAGCACAACACACACACACACATGCGCGCACACACATGTACTCAAGCACACAGGTATACCTGCACACACACGTGCGCACACACACACGGACTCAAGCACACAGGTACACCTGCACACACACGCGTGCGCACACACACACACATGTACTCAAGCACACAGGTATACCTGCACACACACGTGTGTGCACGCACACGTACTCAAGCACATAGGTATACCTGCACACACACGCGCGCGCACACACACACACCACACACACACACACACACACATACACATGTACTCAAGCACACAGGTATACCTGCACACACACACGCGCGCGCACACACACACACCACACACACACACACACACACACACACACATACACATGTACTCAAGCACACAGGTATACCTGCACACACATGCGCGCACACTCACACACACACACGTACTCAAGCACACAGGTATACCTGCACACACACACACGCGCGCGTGCACACATACACACACACACACACACACACACACACACACACACACGCTCATGCCGCCCCCCCAAAATGTACCAGATCTATTTGGTTAAATATTAATTTGTGGAGCTGGGAGATGGCTCAGTTAATAAAGTGCGTGTTCTGCAAGGACAAAGAGCTGAGCTCAAACCTCCAGCATCCATGAGAAAGGATGAAGTGTGAGGGTCTGTAACTCCAGAGTTGGGGCTGGAGATAGGCAGATCTAGGATGATCTCTAGCCTACCAACCCAGTCTTGTTGCTTGACTTGCAGTTTTAATGAGATTTCCAGTCCAAATAAGCTAGCAGGGCACAAGTGCATATACCTACTTATCTGCATGCATACACCTGCACACCATTTACCTATGTATATATTATATTTCTCTTTAACTTGTTATATGGTTCTTGAAAAGCTTAAAATTGCATTTGGCATTATCTTTTGCCTCATATGTTGCATTTCTGGTCTAGTGCAGGTTTTGTAGACTGAGTAGAACATCAATTTTCTCACCTCCAAGAAGCACCAAAAATCATCATTCATAGCTCGGGTCAGAGCCACCTAGCTTCAAGGTAACAGGGGAGCAGCTTTCTGACCAGATGCATGCAGTCATTTTCTAAGAGCTGAGAAGTCTGCTGTTGTCATAAGTAAAGTAATGGGCACTGAGACAATGCCCGTGGCCTTGGGATCATGTATTCCCAAGTCTCATGCAGAAAGAGTATGAAGCACATGTTTCTCATGTTTGGCTATAGGAACAATATTTAGTAGAAGGTGATCTCTTAAGGAAGAGCTGTAGTATTGTCACTTGCACATTTAGTGTTATCATGGGACTCATTAATCATTAATGGTTTCCTCATCTCAATTTCTCTAAATGTATTTATAAATAGAGTTTAACTGATTATTAGTTCACGATATCATTTGTTGTGGGTAACCTATTATTTCTTACCCAAGAAAGGTTTTATATGTGTTTGGATTTGTATAATTCAAATAGGTTTTAACCTAAAAAAAAAATCTGTTTTCTTCAGCTTCAGTAAGTTAAGATTTATCACAAAAGCTGATCATTGACTGCAACCTTGATATACAGAGAGCGTGGAAGTGGGGTAAAAAAGAGAACATAAAGTCATGAGAATACAGCTGACATCATCACAGAAATACTCTTATTATAACTAACTTAATGTCTTAGCTTTAATGGTACTTACCAAAAATCTTTTACTGTTGCTAAACATGGTGTATTGGTTATCTATTGCCAAGTAACAAAGTTCCCATCATTTAGCATCTTAAAACAATATGTACTGCCTCTGAGTCAGTGTATACCATTTGGATTTTTCATCTCAATTTTTTTCATTCATATATATATATATATATATATATATATATATATATACACATATATGTGTGTGTGTTTATGTGTATAGACATATATACATGCATGCATAGATGCCTAGATATTTGTATGTAAGTACAGAAAATAGCCACATTTCTTTCTTTTTTTTTCTTTTCTTTTTTTTTCTTTTTGTTTTGTTTTTGAGACAGGGTTTCTCTGTGTAACCCTGACTGTCCTGGAACTCACTCTGTAGACCAGGCTAGCCTTGAACTCAGAAATCCACCTGCCTCTGCCTCCCAAGTGCTGGGATTAAAAGCGTGAGCCACCACCGCCCAGCAATTGCCAACTTTCTATTAACTATATAGTGATTTATTTTATATTTGTATCTGGTCACAACTTCCCTACTTCCCTTCCCTCCCTGCTTATATTCTTTAATCACAGAATAAACTTATTTCACAAAAGGCTAAATCAGCAGCCTGAGCAGAACCAGGCCCCTTGCATCACGTGTGAGTCCTACCAAAAAGTGGCCCGTAATGTAATTCTTTGTAAGTTTTCACTTGCAATTGTACTAACGGATTAAAGACCAAAGAGTGAGCAGCCCCTTGCACAGCAGAATGCGAATGGCTTCTGGAAACCAGGCTATCAATCTCTAGATAAACAGGTGTCCACCTTTTTGCCAACCAATTCATTCCACCCAAGAGAACTGGTGAAAAGCAACCAGCTGAATGGAAAGTTGCAGCATTTCTAATAACAAGGAAAGACAAAGTCTTGGAAACAAGCTATGTTTCATTTTCTCTCTGTGCTTTTCTGTTTGTTAAGGCTCATCAAATTCACACCTCCCACCCCACCCCTCCCATACTGCCACCAACAACCAAAGAACCATGGAAGAAGAGTTAGGGAATTCTGTGAGAGAAAAGCAAGCAATTGTGCAGTGGTACTGAGGGGAGACATCTGCCAATTAGTACATCACAGGCAGGCACTGTAAGAGCCAGCCTTGTGGAGTCTGCATGCAGGGGAACCATGTGTCCAAGTCTATTATCCCACTGCCCCATGCTAGCCCCCAGTCAAGACTGAATCCCAGCTGGCATTTCCCCCTCCTTGGACAGTAACAGTAATACCACTAGTCATTTGACAGTTTTATTACAACATTACTTTATATTTTGACAATCTATAAAGCCTTTCGATTGTTTCCCTGCCTAATAATCAATGTGATTCTCTTGATCAAAAGTGGTGAAGATTTTTGTGCATAAGGTTCTAGTTTCTAATAAGTTTTCCTTGCCTTCTCATAAAACTACCCTTTTGTTTGTATATTTGTGATGCTGAAGAGTGACCCTCAAAAGCGCTGTATAAGTGCTATACCTTCGAGGCACATCCATAGATGTACTGTCTTTAGGCAATCTTTTCTACACGTGCTCAGTTAGCACCTTAGATCTTTCTCCTTTATGCAAAATAAGCCATACTCCCTCTTCTAATGCCTGCCTCCTTTCCCATGTGGGCACCAGAAAATGTAACTGCCCAAGATGAAATCTATAAATAATGAAGGAAAGGGAATCAATCGAAGATTTTGTGGGCTTGCACATGAATTGATGACATCATCTTCTCTTTATTTACTTGATTCAGACAATTCTTTACTTATGGTTTTATAGCTATGTTTCTAATAGTGAAAATACTATTGAGTGTAATTCAAGTTTAATTTATCCCTTAGTTTCTCCCATATCTCACTAAAGCAGTGTGTGTGTGTGTGTGTGTGTGTGTGTGTGTGTGTGTGTGTGTGTGTTATTATTGTGTATTCCATTCTATTTCCCCAGCACATCCTCTACTCCATCATCTGGAGTAGAAATATTGTGTAGTAACTTATTTGCCTCCCTTCTTAGAGCTCACCATTCACCAGCTCTTCTGAATCCAATCAAACTATTTCTCAGCATCTCATCCTTTTTATGAATTCTATTAGGTATTTCTATGTCTGTTAGTTTCCTAGAGCCGCTGGGATGATTCGTTTTGTGTGTCAACGTGATTGGACCCTAGGGTGCCCATGTATTTGGCAAGACATTACTCTGTGTATGTCTGTGTGGATGTTTTTAGATGAGGTTAACATCTAAATTGGTAGATTGATCAAAGCAGATTGCTTTTCCCACCAGAAAGACTAGCCCTCCCAGGAGGAAGAGGAAATTCCTCTTCTGGCCTGGCTATTAAGCAAAGAGATCAGTCTTCTTCTACTTTGGACTTAAAATTAAACATTAGGTTCTGCTCTTGGTTGTCAAGACTACCAATGTCTGGATTGGGGTATATCAAAGGTTTAAAATAAAATGAAACACACTGTCTAGCAGAACAGCAACTTATGTTTTGGAATAGCATATACAACCAACTGGTTTCAGCCAACTTTTGTAGCCCAAGAATAGCTGGTTAGGTGCAACATGATTAGGGCAGTGCAAAGAGGCAGACCTTCTACCTGGACAGTGATTTCAAAAGTTTAGTGGAGTTTGATTGTAGGAACAATATGGCCCTACTGCTATAATCTAAAATACAGAAGCATAGGTCTTAGTGAAGCCAAAGAACTGATATGATTTTGTGCATATGGTTATGTGGGAGTAAGGTGATATGTTTGGGGGATATCAGCTGAAATCTACGCATTGAAGCTTCCAGCAATATTTCAACACCTTAAGTTAAATTACACAGTTAAATGCCATCCGTCAATTTTTCCTTCCCTGTCAAAACCTTAAGCCATGATATCAGTGGTGCTAATTATTTGAGCAAGCTGCTCACATAGAAAATAATACCATCACAAAAGAGACCAACAATACCTGCTTGAAAGCCCCCATCTTCATTTTTTTTTAATGATGTTATGGTAGGGGAATGGAGGCTCTCCAAACAGAAATGGTCTTTACTATATCTTAACAAATTAGCCAGGCAAGCATGGCAAAGGATTCTATGAATAGAAAATATAAAAGGAGATTTCATTAAGTGTTGCTTGTTGGCTAAACACTGTTCTTATGGAGTATAAGGGAGAACTGATGAAGTCATGTTAGGAAGAAAAGATTTCTAATGATTCCCAAGCTGTCAGCAGAAGCCATAACTATCATTGTCAGAGAAAGTATGCAGATGTGATATATTAATTTCTGGATGGATGGCCAGACCACATCATTCCACATGTTTTAACAAGTGAGGCAATTGTTGTCTTAACAATTACTCATAGAATGTCCACTCCAGGTGACATCAATGGGAACTGAAACAGGAAAATATCTTCAGAAAGTTCCCTAGGGTCCAAATGACAGCAGAGCCTGTGAATTTTCTGGCCAATAGCTGAGCTATGGGGCCATTGTATTGAACATTCTATTCTGAATGCATCCAACCTTGAATTTGAAATGATGGATCTCCTTAGATTTGAAGCCCCCGACACTATTCCATTAATAAATATTCATTTTCCTTTTCTCCCTCCAGTAGCATTTTCTCATCAATCATGGCTGAAGTCACAGCTGCAAAAGCCCTTTATCCATTAATGTTCATCTCTATATGAGGCTGCGTATCCTTACCAAATTATGAAATTACTGAAGGCTGGGTGTGAATCTTTTGCTCAGTGTGTGTATGTGTATATGTGTGTTTTAATTCTCTGTTGAGTCTGTGTTTATTCCCAGAATGAAATCCCCCCCCACACACACACACCATCTTCTTCATCTTCTGGTACATGGATAAATCATTCCATTGGATTCTACTGTCTTGTAAAAATAAAAACGATCCCCAAATGTTCGAGAATTACTCAGGGACTATTCAGTGTTCAATATGTCAAAGCAGCCAAGACAGTCAGTCAGGAAGAAGATTAGAATCAATGAAGAAAAATCCATCCAGGCACAAGTTGTCCTGTTGCCAGCACAGTCAGGGAAAGGCCCACTCGTGCGACACTCTCATTACTGTGAGAAAAAAGCCTTCAAGCCTGAGAACAGTGATGAGGCCACAGTCTCCACAGCCTGAGTTCTTAGGACAAATCCACAGTTTACTTTGTCAAAATAGATACTCCTTTGGAGTGGCTGAAGGCTGAGCGTGGTTTTAGATCCCACTTTACCTCTCACTTGTGTCCAGACAGGAATGCAGCCTGCAGCCACCTGAGCCATGGTGGAGAGCTCTACAATGACCCCCAAAGATGGGTGATAAAGTTTCTTCCTAGTCACTCCCTGCTGATCCACTGACATCAGGGGCTCTCACTCTGACACAGCATTCAGCTACACACACACACACACACACACACACACACACACACACACACACTCCTTTCCTCCTTCTAATCAGTACTGTCATCGTCATGCACATCCTACCCAAATTCTACCCAGTCCAGAAACTGAGGTGCTTTTAAAAGATCTGACTGTGTCTGAAACATTGGCACTGTTGATATGAGTATGGTTACAAAAATAAACACATTACTGACCAGTATTCTGTGAGCATCTTGTGTGGGCGATGGCTCAGCGCCATTACATACATTTGTAAAAAGCATCCACTGAATGGGGTTAGGGTGGCTATAGAAGGAGATGGGAGAAAGTATTGGGAGGTGAAGAAGTCAGGGTAGGTTCACTCTGGAAAAAGCAATGGAGAAAATGAATGTCATCATCCCAACAGCCAATCTTAACCCTGGCACTGACCTCTGTTGTCCCTGATGGTGAAACATTTCCAAATGGAAGCAAATTTGTTATTCCGCTCTGCTGGATGTAGAGACTGGAGATTTCTTGAAGCTTCAGTTCAGTCACAAATTCCAAAGGTTTTACAGCCACATGAGCAAAAAGGAGCTATGCCAAGTTAAAGCTCTCATCCACAGACTGGAAGCCTGAGACTCAAGACAAAGCACACTGGCCCAGGACCACAGTGGTCATGTGACCAGGTCTAGAAGCCAAGCCTTTGTGTTTCCATTCTTTGATTTCACCTATGCACAAATACATTTAAAGCAAGAGGTGTTGGTAGTAACACAGACTCCTTGCTTCAGGAGACTGAATTCAACATACAGCTGCCAAAAAAGACCAGACCAGGAGACCCTTCGGCAAGTTATTAAATGTCTACAAATGCCTGCAAATGGAAGTGCCACCAGTTATAATATAGCTTTGAGTGTCTTGTGACGTTGCTGTGATTCCTTCATCTGTAACCTGAAATAGACACAACTTATTTTGCAAGCATACTAGAAGATCCAATTAATGATTAATTATGAACACAGAGACCTTCAGAGAGATGATTATTGTATTTAACATTATTATTTTCAATAAACCCATTGTTATAATCGTGGGTAAAACAAGGCTAAATGTTTGAAGTATTTGTAAGCTTAAAAGAGGGCAACTGGCATCTGCATAAAACAATGTAATACAGTAAAAGAGCTCAAAGCAGTCCACAGTTCTAGCTTGGTGAGCACAAACCTCCAGCGCCAGATGCCCAATGTGACAGGCTTCTGACCACTTGCAGCTCTTCATATCATGGCCAAGAAGAGGCTTGCAGCACCTCCTCAGCCAACAGTGAAGACCCAAAATAGAGGAAAGTACAGGCTTAAACCAGGACCCCCAAATGAAGTGCATTTTATGCATAAATATATATAAATATATTTATAAATGTGTGTGCATTTTATAAGGAAATGAAGTTAGGTCATGACCTGGTATATCAGAGCTCTATAAGGAACCAACTGATATACCGTTCTGACTCCTCATAAGATCATGGATTTTTTTTTTCTGGATTTTTCCATTACACTGCAGGCATGACATTGACATCCTACACACAACAGTACCACAGGATGTGATCCATTAAAGTAGAAAAAGAAAAAACAAAAAAACAAGGAAACCCTCTGGGAAAGAACACATTGAGCAGAGTATCAACAGCTGAGCCTCTGCACCACCTAAACTCACAAAAAGGAACAATTTGTGACCTAAGGTTTGTCTTTAATGCATATGACCAGTACTAGTCAAGGAAGGGGATGATCCTTAGCTTTTAAAGACAACTTCATAGAGAAAGTGAGGTAGTTGAAGAGAACACTGACTATTCTGTATGAAGGCATTTTGCTGTTATTGAGGGAATACTAGGCCAAACACATGATAGGCAAGTATGTGTTACCTAGCTTTACCACGGAGCTACTTCCTTACTCTGTGCATTTGTTAAAACAAATAAAAATAAAATAAACAGAATTACCAACAACGGTAGAGACGTAAAATATATATATTTAAAAAATAATAAAGACAAAGGCAATTATTTTGAGATGGAGTAAGAGAAAGCATGAGAGGGGTTAGAGGGAGAGGATTGGGAGGGGTTGGAGGTAGAAATTGAGAGAGGAAAAGAATATATTTTAATTTAAAATAAAAAATAAAAGAACAATATATGTTAATATGTTTGTAGTTTGTTTTTCTATTATATATATATATATATATATATATATATATATATATATATGAACTAAACCTTCCCCAGTAGTTACTAGCTTGCTTCTATATCCTTTAATATGGAATAATTGCTCCCTCTGAATTGAAACACACTCTCCTAGAAGGAAGGAATGACAAAGGAACCTCCTTAGTCATGTAACTTAACAGGCTTAGGAAAGACTTCAAAGTTCTCACTCAGAGTTTATGTATAAGCAGCAATTTCTGTGGAATGGAAGACTCTTCCAGGGAGTTTCCTTCAGTATGTGCAGAGCACTCGGTGATAGAGTTTCATGACGTGTCACCTGTATCAGGTGGTGTGACAGCAATGCAAGTAACCAAGACTCACCCGTTTTGTCTATGTAACCCTGATGAGATCTTAGGTAGAGCTGGAGAGAACCATTTGTCTGGTGACTTATATAGGATGGAAAGACTTGTGTTAACATCTTCCCAGGAAGAGTTATACCATATTCCACTGATTTGTGCTGCAGTTTCTGTCATAGTATCCAACATTAGATAATATGTGAACTTTAAAACCATATTGTAGAAGCCAATACCATCAAATTTACAGAAGATGTTGAGCAGAATACATATTTACCTCAGATTTTATATATATATATATATATATATATATATATACTTTATAGTGAAAAAAGTTTAATACAAAATAACTAAAAATACAAAACTGCAAGGAAAGCATATTAAACAAAGAAAAAAAAAGATTGCTGTCCCTCAAATGTCACTGGGTACAGAGGTAACAGTGGAAGCAGCTGGAATGAAGACATTAATGAAGGTTTATAATCTAGATATATGAAAATTTTCTGTAAATCAGCCAGGAAGAGATAATACAACTAATTTAATATAGGTAAGAGATAAGAACAGGCAACTCAGAGAGATCTAAAGAGCTAAAAATAGTCACACTTAGTCCTTGGTGACAATCAGATAAGCAAAGTTTAGAAAGTAGAAACAAGAAATATTTGGAATTGAAGTATTCTGGAGAATTTCTGGCAGAAATATAGACATTAAGCATATATGTCACCCATTGTCTTGCTATTATCATATCCCTGAATGCATATTCAAAAGAGGCCCTCTTTCTAGTCCATGAAAAGTTTTCATGAAGGTATCTATGTTCCTCTGAAAATCAATTTCAATTGCCAACTTGATGAACTCTAGAGTCATCTGGGAGATGGGTCTCTGGGTAGGCTTATGAGGGAGTATCCTTTTGAGTTAATTGGAGTGGGAAGACATACCCACCCAGGCATTCTTCCCTGGGCTGAGATTTGGGATTGAATAAATGTGAGCAATGTGAGCTGATGTGGAGGTAATTTGACCAAATCTCTCAGGCCTTTCCTGCTGGAATTTCCCTGCCATGATGGAACATAACGTCACACTGTAAACCAACACACTGTAAACCCTCCCTTCCTTAAACCGTTCCCTTTGGGGTAACTTAACACATTAATAGAAAGGTAACTAAGAAGGTCCCCATTATTTGTGACTAATGGAAGGTAGTAACAACCTATACCTAGAAGCACAGGAAATAGAAGTCCACTAAGAAACACTCTGAAACGCCTACATATCACCACTGGGTTCAGCATAAACAATGTGAGATCAAGAAGTAAAAACAGAAAAAGATTCCAGTCAACTGCTATGTTCTCATTAATTAAAACATACATAACACCTTTCAATCAAATACAGATAACTAATACATTTGGAAATCACACAAGGCAGAGAGAGTGCTTTTGCAAGAAAGAAATGAGATTTTGAAAGGAAAGTAATAAATTTAGAAGGGAATGAAACAAAAGGGGCACCTTGCATAGCATAACGATAATGTTATACTGTTCATTCTTGCACAAACTTACTCTGCTGGAATATATGTGCTCAATGTCTACTAGTACTTTCTATGTACATTGGGATTACATAGGTGAATGGATGAATAAGGTTCTTCTCTTTCCAGTTCATTTTGATGGGCTGAGGAATCAAACTGGATTCTATGAGTGAATTGGCAGAATCTGATAATTCTAAGTGAAATTTCGATGATGACAATGTCAGCAACATTACATCTGAGGTTGTTCATGCTTATTAAATCCCAAATTAACATACAGATGTGTCTGGACACACATAGACACACACACACAGAGAGAGAGAGAGAGAGAGAGAGAGAGAGAGAGAGAGAGAGAGAGAGAGATATGAATTTAGGTGAAGTGAGTTATAGAGCTTGTTGACTTTTTTTTTCAGGAAGACATTTTGGACTATCAAGCCATAAAGAATTCCTATGAGAAGACTTTCTATTGCATGTGACTCAGCATGACTTTTTTGTGTGCACTGCTCTGTTCGCCAGATATACACAGTGGTCACATAGGGTGTAGAAAGGAAATATAATACTCTCTGATTAGCTCATTTTCCCTAGTGTTACTGCTCATTGAGTTTCTGCCCTGGAGCCCAAACACAGCTCTGGCTTTCACGGCTGTGCTTGATTCTGTTTTCTGTGAATGATCTACCTGCCTCTGATCCCAGTGGTCAAAGGAAAGAATAGATTCTTTCTAAATAAGAGAGGGTACCAGTCAATGCAACCATTCCTGGGATTCTAAAGTCATCATAAAAGGGGGGACTTTGTGAGATCTGTCTAGGAATCTTGTATTTGCAACCTGCAATGACAGCTAACATAAGAAAATGGTATGTTTGTATGAATGTGTGTGTATGTGTGTTAAAGCTATTTTTAAAAATATTTTTGGGATATTTGTCTAGGCAATATGTGTTTGCAATCTTTAATGCTCTGCAGCATCAGAATGTGTGTATGTGTGTGTTTGTGTATGTATTTGTGTTTCTTTGTGTATGTGCCTTGTTTGTGTGAGTGCATGTATGTGCATGTGTCCAAACAATGATGGTGCCAGCTTCAGATGAGGGACTTAGGGAATAAGAGATATTACAAGCTCCCCTAGAGACCATCGAACCTCGAGGATTCTTCTCAGATATTTAATTTCTGAAGAAAGATGCTGAGCCTTGAGGATGATTCCTCGTTGTTTCAAGGTTCTTCCCTTCTTCCTCCTCGCACATTTTTCTTATTTTTCTAAACCAGAAACAATCAAAGCCATGCAGGCTAGGGACACTGGCTGAAGCAAGATGTGGGCTGAGATTTCCAGCTGAAAAATATACTCCCTCAATATCAACATGCAGCATTTAAAACCCTGAGACCCAGGGTCTGTAAGACATCCATCAGAACTCCTTCCTCAGTGCTGGCAAAGGTGCAGGGATGGGAACAATGTCACAAACTTACAATGCATTTCAAGAGCTTGATACACGGCCACAACCCCTGACCAGTAATTGCTCTTATGGGAATTCATACACAGGAAATTACCAGAAATACAGGCAAAGACTGACATTTAGAAATATTTAATGCAGCATTTTGCATGTGGCCCACATGTCATCTCAGGATGTCTGTCCTTTGCAAATTAAATCAAGTCATTCTAAGGCTCTATCTCAAGTCTTGGAAAATCCCAATGTCCCCTTCCAGGTTTTCCCAATGGCTCTCAGGGCTTCACTGTTAAACTCTCAGCTGTCTAGAACCAACTTCAACAGTTAACAACAGAGATTGGAAAATGTTTCCCCCTCTCCCCAAAACAAAAACTTAGAACTTGTGAGTGTTTTGCTCCTTATTGGGGAATCAAAACAATTAAGAGACTATATATAACACAGATGCAAATAAATTTAAAATGCAAACACCCTTGTTAATCAGTCAACCAGACTTGCAGTTAAGCCTGCTTCTTGAGACTCCCACTTCCCCTACTACTTTTTAACCTCTTCCTCCCACCTCACTAAACTTGTCCTAATCCTGAATTTAACCCAACACATTACGAAGAACATTTAACTCTGCATTTTGCTATATACAGGTAGATCGTGAGCTCACAGCACACCAAAATCTTATTGAGTTATTGTCCTACATGTGTTCAGTTAAGGAAGAATTCTTCCTATTAAGTATGCACTGAGGGTAAACTTCTCTTTCTACCATGGGCCCATGTGTTGTCTAGAACTACAGCAGTAGTTGCTCAGCTGCTATATTGTGGTCTCCCTTGAGTCTGTGCAGTTGCTATTCCTTTTATTCTGTTTCTTCATGCCCATCCTCAGGACCTGGCTTGCTCATCCTTCTGTGATTTGCCCATCTCCAGAATATATTGGTATATGTTCTCTTGTGTGATCATAAAATATGGAGCATATGCCCCATCTCCATGTGTGAGGAAACATAGAAATTTTATGGTAGTAAGACAAATCCAAAATGAATCAATGAATCATTGAATCAATGAATCATTGAATCCCACTGATCAATGTCCCCGAACCATTCTGATGGGAAACACACAAAGAATTGAACCCTAATGAAAAACAAGCTTTTACTATTAGCTCAGAGCAACTCACCACCCCATAATGGTGAATCTCCTTAAAAATTGACGTTAGCAACCAGTTGGTATGTTCTTCTCTGGGGAGGACCACCTCTTCTACTCCCCGCTTTTCTCAGCTGTGTACAGTTCTCTATGTAGGATTGAGGTCCAGTGGGCTTTTCCTCATCTGGTTAGGCATCTCCATCAACTCTTGTTGAGTTCATGTTTGGACAGTCCTGTTGGTGAGACTTTATGGGTGTATTTAGGAGATACAATCACACAGCAGACTCCATGGCTCATACACTTTTTTTCTGCCCATCTTCTGCCATGTTCCTCAAGCTTCAGGTGAGGGCATGTTTTCTAGTTATTTTCCTTGGGACTGGACTCCACAACTCTGCATTTTAATCAGTTTTGGTTTTCCGTAATGGTCTCCATCTGTTGCAAAGAGAAGTTTCCTTGGTAAGGGGTGACTATTGGACTTATCTGTGGGTATCGTAAAATGGTGAGGGGTGTGTGGGATGGTTTGGAGGGAGAAAGGTTGTAATTATATCAAAAATAAAATAAAATAATAAATTTGGAAAGTAGGTTTGGCTTGAAGCCAAATTAGGACCTTCTCCTTCTTCCTTCTACTTAGAAGTCCAAACTTCTCTCTTACTAACATCATATAGGCCACATCAAGGGAGACCAAAGAAAAAGAAAAACATGTAGGTGTAAACAAAGGAATGTGTTGTTTTATTTGGCAATTCTATCAAATGCTGTAGAATACAGAGACATGGGGCAAGCTCCTTCCTTAGGAACGCTCCCAGCTTGCCCCAGATCTACTAACCCTGATTAACAGGGAGTGTCAGAACGACAGTCAGTGCCTTAACCTCTTTTTCTTCCTTTCTTTCTTCTGATGGAGGGATAAGAAATTAAGATCTTTTTCCATCCAAAATAAATCCTTGGCCTTTCGTGATCTATGAATTTGTTAGCAGCCGGAGACTATATTGTTATTAACAATGTTTATTACTCCTCCTAGCACATTCCTGCTTACAGACATAAAACTTTCTTTGGCCAATGAAACATGAGTTTCTAATGGAATGATAGCAGTTCTCTTCAGAGGATTATAGGAGCCAGCACTTGCATCACTGTGTGCAAGCCTCATACCTTCAAACTGCTTCTTCCATCTTCCAGAGTCTTGGAGTGAGAATGTGGACATAACAGAGTCCTCGCAGACATGCCGTGTGTGTGTGTGTGTGTGTGTGTGTGTGTGTGTTATATGTGTTATGTGTGGGGGACATAACAGAGTCCTCGCAGTCATGCTGTGTGTGTGTGTGTGTGTGTGTGTATGTGTGTATTATATGTGGTATGCATGAGGTGTTATATGTGGTGTATGTGTGTGTGTGTTATATGTGATGTGTGTGTTTGTGTGTGTGTGTGTGTGCGATTTATGTCTGTGTGTAGAATGTCTGCATGCATGTGTGTAGAATAAAAGTTACATAATGAAGCGACTGAGCTTCTCAAGATGTTTGTTACTGAAGCATAGCCTAGCCAATCCTTACAGCCCCAGGGCTTCTTTTCGGAATGTATTCATCATTATACCATTGAAGCTTGAAACAAAAGAAGTCTGGTCCAATGGATGTGCTGAATAAACTAATGAATGTTTTAAATCAAAAATGTCATTTTCTTCACTGGGAGGCAACACATAGTGAAAAAAGATTAGACTTTGGAGTTACGGAGACTCACTTTAAATCCCATTTTGCCACTTAGAAGCTGTGACACCTTAGGCAGTTCAACTTTCTAAGTCTTCGTTTTCTCATTTAAAGAAACATTTTGTCTAAAACGCCTTTCTTTAAAGGGTTTTTGAGCATGTTAAATGAGACGACACATAAAAAGAACCTGGTTTGTTGCCAGGCATCATATTTTAAATTGACTATTAACGATATCTATTTCTTACTTTATTCAAGAAAATGTCAAACAATGCATGGTACAAGTAGAAAAGACAATGACTATGCTATTGATTATCCAGCAATGGGATCAATAGCAGCAAGTAACTGATTATGAATACAGGGTTGAGGAAGAAAGAAAAAGAAATAAAAGAAAATGACCAGATTTAAAAGAAGTAGTGTATGGGTACTTCTTCTGATTCAGATAAAGATGACAGAACAGATTCTATGTGGCTTGGCTTGACTTCTGGGTAAGGGGTTTAAAATTACAAGTTTAGTTATTGGTGTCTTAGGCTCCTGTAGACTCCAGGTCATCCATATAGAGCTGCTGAATTGATGAATAGATATATAGGTCTAGAATTCAAGAACGATCTATGGCTGGGAATACAAGTGTTTGTTGATCAAATGAATGATTAAGTGAATGGTCGAGTGTGGGCCAAGAGACATAAGTTAACATTTAATGAGTTCTTTGGCAAGCATAGCTCACATTTAATGTGGCCATATTTACATCACAGTGGTCATCTACAGGGGGCTAAAACTGACTGGGATGCCCTATTAAGAGGGGAAAACACTATTTTGGAACTTTGACTGCAAGATTAGAAAAGAGAATACTTATTTCACCAAATACAGTCCCTGGTAATAAGCCGTTTCAGAAGAGTAAAGAATTACTCTCATTAAGCCACAATTTTAGGATGCTAATTGTTTAGCACTATGTTTGGGTTTCATATGTTTTAGTCAAAAGTGTCTCCATTAGTACTAGTTATTAACCACAGATGGAGATGGTAGTTACAGGAAGATGGAGTAACATCTCAAAGTGATAGATTTAGCAACTTTTATTGTTTTACAACATCAGCTCTCAGAAAGGCATTTCGATGGATCTACTGCAGGATGCTAAAGTAGAATGAGACATGAGTCACACCTAGTAGGGAGGTCACGGTCTCACATGGGTAATGATACATAGGATGATGAAGGACTAAGTGAGAAGGCCAGGTTGGTTAGAACAGGAGCAGTGGTTTCTAACCTGGGAGGTCAATAGTTTGCGTGGTGGTTGTGACTTTTAGCTGCTGCTTTATACTGATGCCTCAAGTACACATAAAGTGATGTGAGGAAGGACACACAGGGGCAGAAGTATGGAGAATGCAAATGGACAGGAGCTCCTGCAAAAGAGCAAAAGCGTCCCCTTAACCTGTTTAATTATAACTGAGTATTTAGAAAGGGCCGAGCAACAGAACAGAGAATGTATACTCAGGCCTTTCATCTACTGAGCTAAGGACTGTGATCTTTACTCTGTAATAGATAGCAGGACTCCATTGAAAGAACTTGAGCAGAGGAGACATCAAATCTTACTGGGAATTTCAAAGGAATGGTGTTTAGAGGCTTTCCTGGGGATAGGTTTTTTTTTTTCACATCTTAAAGTCAGGGAAATAGTATTTACTGCACAAAGATGGTTTTAAATGAGATAACCTATATAATGCTGTGGTTGCTAACAGCTTCCCTTCCCATCTTATTTCCTGAACGCGAGCTGATAATATCCACCTGCTCCTCATTAAGACCCCACGGGCAGTAACTGCAACAACTCGAAGATATTAACAAGGGCGGGTGTTATAAAGGCAGCTGGAGACCCACAAGCAGGGATTTAGCAGATAAAGCAAAGGCAAGCAATAAAAAGAGAAAGGTGGAGGAAGAGCTGTTCGCCAAGGGCTGTTGAAAAGAAATAAATTGGAAACCTGTT
Source organism: Mus pahari (assembly GCF_900095145.1). Lineage (NCBI taxonomy): Eukaryota > Metazoa > Chordata > Mammalia > Rodentia > Muridae > Mus > Mus pahari. The sequence goes on along the minus strand of NC_034596.1, from coordinate 5,134,960 downwards.
ATGCATGTATCTGGGACACTGCTGTTAACCTAAGAAAGGAGAGACCACCATCAAGAGAGAGCTCCAGTGGGGATAGAGCACCCAGGAAATAGAACCCCCAGGCTGTGCGAGGGGACAGTGAACACGGTCCAACTATATTGGCTGGCAGAAGGAATTTAGTGTTTATTAGGAAAATGGCTCTTATCTTGCAATTGTGACAATATCCCAGTGACTATCAGTAAATTGACACAAGCAAAGTTCTAATAGGAAAAATCTGTAGCGAAGGGAGCAAGAACCCACAAGAGACCACTAAAGACAAATATACAGAGCAGGAGCAGAAGAAAAATGGGCCTCAGCTATTACACATATTAAGTCTTTATCTACACAGAAAGTTCAACAAGATCACCCTAAAACTGGGCTCCACTGCCAACCTGGTACTTGCCCTGGCTAGTGAAGTCATGGTGTCATCAGAAACCATAACAATTTGCTCATTGCTCATGGAAAGGGCAGGAGGAACAGTGTCTAATACTTGCTCACCAAGCTGGTCAGGGTCCAGAGGGGAAATTGTGAAGCCCATGGGTCTCCATGAAATAGACAAATGGGTGGTGATGTACATAGATGCTCAGAGGGCTGCTTCTCGTTGAGCTGCTGTACTCAGCCTGTTGCATGGAAGAGGGAGCACATGAGCTGAAGCCTAAAGAATAATCAACAGGGAAATGAGAAAGAAACAACAGTTGATGAAATTGCATTGTCTTATAGTGATGGCAAAGTTAACCCAAAGGCATGACAACTCTGCTCTTCCCATGGAGTGCTTGCATGAGCATATATCTGTCACCTTGAGGACATGAAAGAAGAGGTTAGGACACCACAGGTCACTGCCATTTTAAAAAAAATTCTCCAGAATAACTACTATCATCGACACTTCTGGAGGATGTGTGAAGCCATGTTGTCTCCTAAGTAGTTAGGAGACAGATGAGCACAGCTTCACACTAGATACCCTTGGCTGGTGTTCTTTTTTTTTTTTTTTCCTAACGAAAAGATTCACAGTCCACAGGGTAAGAATATTATTGAAAGAAATAATAAATCAATAATTAATGAATGTAATAAATAAACCTTCCAATTATTAAAATGGGGAGGCTCCTACAAATCCTGGATAGTGAGTTTGGCAATTGTTTATCACTATAAATATCAATTGAGTGACTCAGTGAAACATTGGAAACATCAAAGATAAAGTGAATACATAAATGATAAAGTATGCATGCTACTTTAACAGATATCCAAATTTTAATTCCTCAGACCAAAGGGTTTCTGAAAGCATGCACAATGATAGTTTAGGGACATAGGCTTGGTTGTGCTCACCTCGGTAGCCAAGCTTAAGTGTCCACAAGCTTAAGAGTCCCACAGCACAGATAATTCCACCTACTCCAACACCCAACCATGTATACACAGAGCCCACCTTGTACAATGTCAGTAGGCATGCATGGCTGTAAAACCAAATGAGTTACTGCCCAAGTTTGTTTTCCACTGCTGTGATAAACATGTTAACTCCCAGCAACTTGGCAGAAAGTAGGGGTTTACTTGGCTTACAGTTCCATATCCCAGTCCATGATTGAAGCAAGTCAGGGCAGAAACTCCAGCAGGAACCTGGAGTCAGGAACTGAAGCAAAGCCTTGGAGCAGTGGCTCTTAACCCATGACTCATGATCTCTTTGGGGATTGCACATCAGATATTTACATTACCATTCACAACAGTAGCAAAATTATAGCTATGAAGTAGCAATGAAATAATTTTATGGCTGGGGGTCCCCACAACACGAGGAGCTGTACTAAAAGGGGCACAGCAGCATTAGGAAGGTTGAGAACCACTACCATAGAGGAATGCTGCTGCTACTTCGATTCCTCTGGCTTGCTCAACTACTTTCTTATACAGCTCAGGCCTCGACTACTAGGGACATCAGCTCCAACTACACTGGTGGCCTTCATACATCAATTAACAATTAAGAAAATATGCTACAAATTCACCCACAGGCCAAGCTAAAGGAGGCAATTTCTCTATTGAGGTTCCCTCTTTCCACAACTTTACATTATATCAAGTTAACTGAAACTTAATTATTACAGCTACCTGATAAGCCTCAGGGAGATCAAAATTGGCCGATTTCATACATGAGGGAAAATGATACTGACCAGAGTCATTGGGTTTGATCGTTGTTAAGCTGCAATGTAATAACTGAAGAATTCTGTGATGTAGATTGTGTGTTTTCCATGAGTAAGGTCACAGACACCAAAGCAAAGAACAAAAGTACTGTTATCCTTATTATCCCTTGACTTACCTTAAGTGTAATCTCATGTCCAGAAAAACCTATCTTATCATACCACTACCTCACCATGCCTTTCTTAGCAATATCTATGTGCAAACTGTCACCAACCCAGCCATGTTTATTCCAAGTGCACTATATGTAAAAACAAAAACAAAAATGAAAACAAAAAACAAAAAACAGAAAAAACAAAAAAACCAAACCAAAAAAAAACAAAAAACAAACAAACAAACAAACAAACAAACCTAGAGCAATGTATGCCCTTAACAAAACATGAGTCTCTTTTGAATTTGCAAACATCAAACATCAGTGGATATATATATAGATAGATAGATAGATACACACACACCCGTGTGTGTGTGTGTTTTTTCTGTATGTGGCTGTTACTTTCAGGTTGGTCATGACAATTATTGTCTTGACCCAGAGAAGCTGTGCTCACTCCCATGGGACCCTCATGAAATGATACATATTAACATTATCACATGGAGGAGGAAGGAGTGTCATAAGTCTCACAGGAAAATTACAGGGTCACCAAGATCTTTTTGGTGGATGTGCTTTCCTTAGCATTATATAAGATATAGACAAGTGACTGGAGTGGAACTCTTTGGCACTGACGCTAACAAGGGACTCCAGTGGTAAAGCTTTTCACAACTTACAGAGGCTACGGGCGAGACTCTTCAGTAGTACAGCTGCCTCTAAGTTTCCTAGGGGAGGGATTTTCCAGATACCTTTGTGTCACCCCATTCCTACGAATATTTCCAATAAACTAATTAAACTTGGACACGATTCTTTCTTGGTCTGTATGGCCGCTTTCTATGTAGGGGGAGATCAACATCTCCAGATGAAGAGAAACTCAACATTTTCAAGTTCTAAGAACATCTGGGTGGCTTCCCCAAACTAAAACGTATACATGAAGACATCTAATAAAGCTTCGACTCTGAAACCCAGGGTAGAAGTTTCATTTCACCACCAAAATGTTGCTAACTTCTTCTCAGTGGCACAGCCCAGTAGTGCAGAGAGCGGCCTTCAACTCAAGCATCAGAGGCATCAGACCTCCTGCGCACTGGGACCAGCAGAAGTCCGTGCAGCATGTCAGTGTGCTAGGTTACTGAACGTACCAGCTTGCCAGGCTACGCCATCCTCCCAAACACCTAAAATGCAGAGTACCCACACTGCCGCCTTCTGCCCGTAACTTTGATTTGTGTGAGAGTTTCACTTCATTTACAAATCTCAGCATTCAGTCCTAGGTTTCCAAATGGAAGCAGATCCTTTATTTGTGGGAACTTGCACACTGTCCAAAATAAAATAAAATAAAATAAAATTAAATTAAATTAAATTAAATTAAATTAAAAATCAGCATAACTCCATGCTAGGAATCAGCAAAAAGAAGTGATCTCATCCAGCAGAGAAAGATATTAGATATTAGGGCACATTAGCTATTCATCTTGGTCTTGGCCGCAGGCAGAGCAGGAAGGGAGCAGAATGCCAAGTGCTACTGAGGGTGATGAAGAGACATGGTGGCCGTGACCAGGAGATGGCTGGGAGGTGGGCTAGCTGCCTGGAGCGCTCAGGCGTGATTTCCTCTACCTCCACAGTGTCACTCACAGCTATTTATATAGCAGCAATGTCATGCCACATCAGCTGCACCTGTGGTCCATGTGATGACTCTCAGTCTCAGATAAATACCATTGATGGGCTTCAGGATGATGGACACAATGGAACACCCTGGTGATTGATCTGTTTGTTTCCATCCTGGGGCTGAGGGTCTATTAAATAAACACTGGTATTTTGAAGGAAAAGCAGGAGAAATGACTATAGGATGGACCTTTTTTTATTTCTTGTTTGGCTTCAGAGGTAGTGAGTGTTGTTTACTTTGGGGAATCACTTTTTCTTTTTCTTAAGTGAGAATGATATTTTTTTTTTCTCAGACAAATAGATCTGAACAAGAACAGGATGGCCTTGTTTGCCAGCTCCAGCCTTTTGCAGAGTTGACTCCACAGCTGGCAGGATGCCAAGGATTTGCTGACTTCCCATGTTCTACTGCAATATTCTGCTCTAAAATCAGATCAGATATAAAAAGCATAGAGTCACATGACCTTCCCAAAGCCCACATCCCCCGCCCCCGAAATGCACTGCTCCAATCAATCTGCAACCTAGGGGCTATGTGGCACATCACACTCTTTGGCTCACTTTGCACCAACCCTAGCACCAACCTTAGGTCTCACATTGTACCCTGAGTACTTCATTTTAGAGGATAGTCATTCATAAAAATGTATTTGTAATTCAAATTATTAAGAACAAAAGTTATTATTCTTTATTATTAGTTACTATGAACTAGTGGTCATAAAGAGACACTGTTTTCCCAATGTAGAAATTGGGTTGTTGTTCCAGAATTAAAATTCTAGGAAAAGCTTATTCCAAATTTCAGTGTTCCTTTTCCTCTATCGGTCAGAAAATACTTTATAAAAATATAGTAGCTTTCTCTTTTTCTGTTTTTCCACAAAGGTTAGGTAATGTCATTGAGTTCCATGGGAGACAATAGAAAGTTCACAGTGAAGTGCCTCATGCCTACCTTGAGAATCAGAGTCTTCTTCTTACCTGCGACACAGCATTGTATACTAGAAATTCATGACACTAACAAGGACCTTGGACAGCACAAATGTACCCTTCACCTCCACTGGGCCTACCCCCAAAGATCCTTGAAACAATGAAAATGAACCTGCAGACCCTTGGGCCCCTTATGGAATCTAGTAAATGATAATCACGACTCTTGACTTCTGCCATGAGGTCTTCTATGATCAGCCTCAAATGAAAAAAATAATAATTGAAAGCTAAAATCTGAGCCTTAGTGCACTATGAGGAATATCACATTTTCCTAGGGGTGGGGGATCTGTGAGGAAAGGGAAATATGCATGTGGTACATACTGTGCCACTTAGTGTGGTCCGTGCTTACAGACAATTTGTAATGAGACAAAAACAGATTGTAAACACACACATGCTTGTATGGCAACTGGACGTTTCCATACAACCCAAGGAAGTGATATATAGATTTATATTTTTGAATAGGATTTAAATAAGTCTGGGCACAGGCTCTAGTCTGCAATGGTGAGAGTGTGGACAGCAGAAGCAACACAGCTTCTGGGACAGACCCCATTTTCCGGGCACCTTCCCCACCAGAGGAAAGGTGGCTACCCGGGAGGGCTCTCACTGCCAGAGCTGGTAAGGGAGACATCTATGCTCCAAGTCGCCCAGGCTCCAGTCTGAGCAGATGAGAGTGTGGACTGCAGAAGCAACACAGCTTCTGGGACAGACCCCATTTCAGGCTCCAGACATCCGGGCTCCTTCCCTCCCAAAGGAAAGGTATCCACCAGGGAGGGCTCTCACTGCCTGAGCTAGTGTGGGAGACATCTTTGCTCTGGGTTGCCCAGGCTCCTGTCTGTGCAGTTGAGAGTGCAGACTGCAGAAGTGACACAGCTTCTGGGACAGACACTGTTTCGGGTTCTGGACACCCGGGCACCTTCCCTGCCAGAGGAGAGGTGGCCACCTGGGAGGGCTCTGTTCACCAGAGCAGGTGAGAGAGCCATATTGTGTCCAGGGTCCCTCAGAGACTAGTCTTTGCAGGTGAGTGTGCAAACTGCAGAGGCGACACATCTTCTGGGACACGCCCAATTTCTGGATTACATCTTCAGCCAGGAGGCAGGTCTGAACGTCAGAACTCTGTGTACCTTCCCTGCAAAAGGAGAGCTTGCATGCGGAGAGTATTCTGACCAAGGAGACTCAGGAGAGAGCTGGACTCACAGGACTACTGACAGAGGCTAACAGAATCACAGGAGGAACAAGTTCCAAACAGAGACAACTATAACAACTAAGTCCAGAGATTACCAAATGGCGAAAGGCAGATGTAAGAATCTTACTAACAAAAACCAAGACCACTCACGATCATCAGAACCCAGCACTCCAACTTCAGCCAGTCCTGGATACCCCAACATACCTGAAATGCAAAACTCAGATTTAAAGACATGATGGTAGTAGAAGATCTTAAAAAGAGCATTAAGAAATGTTAAAGAAATACAGGAGAACACTGCTAAAAAGGTAGAAGCCCTTAAAGAATCACAGGAAAACACTGCTAAACAGGTAGAAGTCCTTAAAGAGGAAACAAAAAAATCCCTTAAAGAATTAGAGGAAAATACAGCCAAACAGGTGATAGAATTGAACAAACCCATCCATCCAAGACCTAAAAAGGGATATGGAAACAATTAAAACAAACAAAAAAAAACCAAAACAAACAAACAAACAAAAACAAAGTGAAACAACTCTGGAGATAGAAACCCTAGGAAAGAAATCAGGAA
>NC_034596.1:5098148-5115117 GCF_900095145.1 Mus pahari | reverse complement strand
TGTGGATACTTCATCCCTCCTTAGAATGGGAAACAAAATACCCACATAAGGAGTTACAGAGACAAAGTTTGGAGATGAGACAGAAGGTAGGACCATGCAGAGACTGCACCTTTCGGGGATCCATACCGTAATCAGCCACCAAATGCAGACACTATTGCATATGCCAGCAAGATTTTGCTGACAGGACCCTGATATAGCTGACTCTAGTGAGGCTATGTCAGTGCCTGGCAAATACAGAAGTGGAGGCTCTGAGTCATCTATTGGATGGAACACATGGCCTTCAATGGAGGAGCTAGAGAAAGTACTCAAGGAGCTGAAGGGGTCTGCAACCCTATAGGAGGAACAGCAATATAAACTAACCAGTACCCCCTGAGCTCGTGTCTCTAGCTGCATATGTAGCAGAAGATGGCCTAATCAGTCATTATTGGGTGGAGAGGCCCTTGGTCTTGCAAAGATTATATGCCCCGATAAAGGGGAATGCCAGGGCCAGGAAGCAGGAGTGGACAGATTGGAGAGCATTGTGAGGGGAGGGTATAAGGGACTTTTGGGATAGCATTTGAATTGTAAGTTAAGAAAATATCTAATTAAAAAATGTTTGAAAATTCAAGTCAATAAAGCTTGATTTAAACTCAAAAACGTTATAATAGGACTTTCTACAAAGTTACTAACAAATAGTCCTGAAAGACATGACGAGCTGTATGCAGAGTAATAATCTAGATATTTACTTATCCTTCTATATAAAAATATCTTAAAATGGGTCCATGTTCTGAAACATTAGAGTTAAAATGGGTAAAGTATTTGTCAAACAAGAATGAGATACAGTTTTCATGTTCAGTACCCGTGTAAATTCTGGGCAGGAATGACAGCAACCTACCTGTATTCACAATTCAGGAGGCAAACAGAGAACCCCCAGAATAAGCAGGACCTGTCAAGCTGTGTGTTCAAGTGAGAAACCTTGCTTCAGTAAACAAATAGAAAGTAACACACACATGCATGCGCGCACACACACACACACACACACATCCATACATATGGAACAAATATGTATACATCTCCACACAAATATATATGCAACAATGAAAACTAAACCTGAAACTTTGAAATTATTGGTAGAAATAGCAGGTAAAGTCTTTCTAGATGCAGATAAGGTAAGGATTTTCTGAATATATTCAATGGCCCAAGAAAAAGAATCAAGAATCAAGATTCAATAAATAGGATTGGATAAAAACTAAACATTTCTGTATATTAAGAGAAATAAAGGATAGAGAGAGGAGACACATGAAGAATGGGAGACAATCTATGCTATCCAATAGGATGTTAATATATAAAAAACTCAAATATTAGTTATATGAATTGTAGTGTAGATGTATCAAGTTATTCTCTATGTTTTAACCAGTTGTGGATCTCTGTAGTATCTTCCATTTGTTGTAAAAAGAAGCTTGTCTGGTGAAGGGTGAAAACTACACTTGTCTGTGGATGTAAGGATGAAAAACACAGGAATTAATACTGATGTACAGAAATGACTGTAATAGATTCTCCTCTAGTGTCTATGACCTCTTCAACCTCTAGTAGTTTGGCTAGATTTATTGTATCAGAAATGAATTCCCTTCAATTAGATGATTCTGAAGTCCAGTTAGATAATTGTTGATAACCCAAAGATAAAAGTGTCACTGTTTTGCCACTTAGGGTACCTGAAAGGCAGGTCATTGTCATAGAACATCATGGAAGTGGGGGCGAAGATTGTAAGAGCCAGGATACTTGCTGTGAGACAATATCTTCTAGACATGCATTCATTAAATCTACTCATGAAAATGTAACAATAAAACCCATTCTTTTATATATTTAACATACGTTAATAATATAAAATAGAAAGTCTCAAGTCTCAGTCTATTACGGCTCACGAGGGACCAACTTGCTCCTTAAGTTTTTCTGAGATTCAGATCAAAAGGAATTAGACCTCTACTGTCATGTGCGTTTCTTCCTATGTTACATTTTCTTTGACATCTTTTCTAGATAGAGGACTGAGAGAAGGCAGGACATAAAGTTCTTGAAAGCCAACATAGAAGTGCAATATACATTCAAAGACCTAAGTTATGGGATGGCGATAAACCCCAGGAATTGACCCTCATATCAATGTCATATTTATGCTTTCCTGTGTTACACCTTCCTTTGAAATCCATTTACACTTATCACTCACAGCTTTTGGCCTTTCAGGAAAAAAATCTATCAGTCCTTAGATCCCTCCATGTCAAAAGCTAGGGCATCTTTCTCCTTCCTCCTCCTTGTCATATCTGACATCTATATTGCCTTACCACAAGCATACACAAGTCTTTTCAATTACTTTTCTATGATGAGAGGTTGCCTACAGAAGGCAGAAGTCCATCTTTAGCAGAAGACAACATTGAGAGAAGATAGGAAAGCACACTTGACAGCTAAAATTGAGATTAACAGCAGAGTGTTGGGTGTTCGTTCTTGCTCTACCACTTCCTGTCACTAAGAAAAGGGACATGTTTTCTGAGCTAGTTTCCTTATTGCTAATTTGGTGATAATAGCACCTTACTCATAGACATAAATTAATTAATACATGTAAATCACTAAGAACATCCCAGTATAATTAAACCTCAAGAAACATTAGCTGGTACCACCATTAATGTTATTACTGTTAATATTATTAAATAGCTGACACTAGAAGATCATTGGTGACCTTGTCCAGAATTATTTGAATAAAACAATGGGGTATATATGCCACCACGACACAGATAGATGAATGTATGGAAGAAAGTGGAAACATGAAATTTAGATAAAACTAAGAGAACAGATATGAGATAATTAAATGTTACAGGTCAAAGGAATCAATTCCTTCTTTCCCCATAAAATATCACGTGATAAATATTGTTCCAAAGCTTTGCTAATTCTAGTGAATTATTGTACACTTGAGTCAGCTTTACTAGTTGGGGAAATATTAATTATGCTTGGTTTACAAAGAAGGACATCTTATTTTATTCTTAAAATTGAGGGTATTCAGCAGGGCCATTTTCTCTTCATACAAGAAAATTAAATTTCAGGTTGGACACCTGTTCCAAGCCACACCCCAGGTAGATTTATCTCCCATCTGAAATTCTTAATATCTCAAAAAAAATAATACCCTACTATACCCAAGAGCCTGAGAATTTCCACTGTTGGTAATCTTACATCTATGTTTTTCTATTGGAGAGTTGCTATAATTTGAGGAGAATCTTTTTACCTAGGTTTCAGAATCAGAATATATTCCATGAGGGAGTCTGTACTGTCTGTCCTCCTGATTAGCCTGGGTCACAAAGAACAAGTCTATTTTCTCACCACCACCGCCATACAACACTGACCATTTTCTGTTTCTCATTATCTTGTTCCTGTTCCACTAAACCACCTTGACTACTGAGCCTAGAGGAAAGCCAGTCCTCTGCAATCCAGATTGGACATGTTGGGAACCCCTTTGGAACTCAATCATCATCACCACCCCCAACCCAGTAAGATATTTTCTCTGAATGTGTATATAATCTCTACACTGGCTTTTAAGACATGCTCCACTATGTTCATCACAGCCTAATTTATAATAGCCAGGAGCTGGAAAGAACTCAGATAGATGACCCTCAACAGAGGAATGAATATAGAAAATGTGGTACATTTACTCAATGGAGTACTACTCAGCTATTAAAAAAAAAAACAATGAATTTATGAAATTCTTAGGCAAATGGATGGAACTAGAAAATATCCTGAGTGAGGTGACACAATCACAAAAGAACACACATGATATGCACTCATTGATAAGTGGATATTAGCCCAGAAGTTCGGAAGACCCAAGATACAATTTACAAACCACATGAAACTCAAGAAGAAGAGGACCTAATTGTGGATACTTCCATCCTTCTTAGAAGGGGGAACAAAATAGCCATGGAAGGAGTTACAGAGACAATGTTCGGAGCAGAGACTCAAGAAATGACCATCCAGAAACTGCCCCACCTAGGAATCCATCCCATAAACAACCACCAAACCCAGACACTTTGTGGATGCCAACAAGTGCTTACTGACAGAAGCCTAATATAGCTGGCTCCAGAGAGGCTCCACCAGTACCTGACAAATACAGAGGTGGATCCTCACAGTCTACCATTGGACTGAGCACAGGGTCCCCAATGAAGGAGCTAGAGAAAGGACCCAAGTAGCTGAAGGGATTAGCAGCCTCATAGGAGGAACAACAATATTAACTAACCAGTACCCCCAGAGCTCTCAGGGGCTAAATCACCAACTGAAGACTACATGTGGTGGGACTCATGTCTCTCGCTGCATATGTAGCAGAGGATGGATGGCCTAGTCAGTCTTCAATGGGAGGAGAGGTCCTTGGTCCTATGAAGGTTCCAGTGTAGGGGAATTCCAGGGCCAAGAAGCAGGTATGGGTGGGTTGGTAAGCAGGGGAGGGGAGAGGGGGTTTTTGGAGGGGAAACCAGGAAAGGGGACAACATTTGAAATGTAAATAAAGTAAATATTTAATTTTTAAAAATGAGCAAAAGTGCTGGCTCTTCCCAGTGAACTATCTTCCTCTAACAGCAGGTCTTAAACCTGTTTCTTACATTTATATTCTTTCCCCTGGTCCCACGGGTGGTCTGCATGGCTCCTTATAATTCAATAACGGATGTGTCCTCAGCATTTCTTCTCACTGCAGCCTTCATCGTACAACAGGAAGAGGAAGAGATGGGCAAAAAGATAAAAGGTGCCAATTCTCATCCAAAAGGCCACTCTTGGTGCTGAGTTAGCCAAGCAAGTCATGAAGAGGAGGGATGTGGAGCCCTTAATAGAACCCTAAGCTCCAAAGTGGGTCCTCAACATTTGCTCACCCAGGTCTTTGGATTATCAAGCATAGTAGATTTCTGGATCCATCCTATTTCTTGGTTTTAGTCATCCAGGTTAGAATTACTGTTTCAAACCTCCCTTGGATAGTTTCAGCATTTACACATGCAGTTGTGAAGCGGTTTCTTCCGTTATATCACTCCCAGCAGCTCTGGAGCTGTATTTAAATACTGTGGGTGTTGGAGTTGCAAAAGTTGGAGATTAGGTTAAATAAATCCTCTGAATGTAATTTTCTTTTTTAGGAGAGAGGATTTTAGTGGTAGAAGAAAGGCAATGCTAGTTTCCTATTGCAACTATAAAAGTAAACACAAATTTAGAATTTTAAGAACCACAAACTTATTTTATAGTTCAGGAGGGTCAGAAGTTTGGAATATATCTCTTTAGGCGAAAATTAAAGGCTATCTATTTTCTGGAAGCTTTGGGTAAAATCCATTTTCCTTCTTGCCTTTGCAAGCTTATAAAGGATGGTGGCCTTCCTCCATCATCAGGGTTATCAAAGAAGGGTTGAGTCCTTGTCATATAGAGCTACCTCACCCTTGGTCACAAATTCTTTAGTCACTTTCTTCTGCTGCTTACTGAAGAATTCTTTCTATTTACACCAGGATAATCTCCCAATTTTAAGGACAGTTACTCAGAAACATTCACCCCATCTGCCACCTCAATTCCCCTTTGCCATGTAACCTGATGTTTCCATAGGTTACAGGGATTAGGGTACAGAAATTAATTCTCCTAGGGAATTTGGGGTACTTTTCTGTTGCTGTGTAAAATGTCCTGGCAAAGCAATTGAGGAATGAAGGGTTTACTTGGCTCAAAGTTTAAATGTTATAGCCACCATTGCAGGAGACTCAGCATAGGAGGGGCTTGGGATAGCTAATCACATTGCATCTGCAGTCAAGAAGAACAGCATAATAAATGTTTGTACTTATCTCACTTTTACCTTTTGATATAGCCTAGGATATTACCCACAATGGATGGGCCTTCCATCCCAACTAACCTAACAAAAATAATCATCCAAACAACTGTCCAGAGGCCCATCTTCCAGTTGATCCTGGATATAAACATAGGATCTCTAACTACAAATACAAATATGCTCAGGCCACAACTTAGTGGTCTTTCTATGAATTCTGAATCTTGAAAAAACAGTTGCCAAATAGCTGTGGCCTTAACCAGCTGCATACACTCCCCTGTACATAGCAATTCTACCAAGTTCCTTCCCTTATAGGTGAAGCAAGACTGGGCTCCCAGAGATAATGGGAGAAGCCATGAGGACTATGAGGCAACTCTTTGTGGCATGCCTTGAAGCACACTCTCTGTTCTCTTCTCCCCTTAGCAAGGCCCTTTTTTAAAACGAACATTCTCTATGACTTTGGTAAATCATATTGACTCAAGACACAGCAGGTTGAAGCTGTCTGCCAGTTGGCTAATTTCTGATATATACTAACACTGCAGCTTCCACCAGTTGAGCTGGATGCTCAACTATGTCAGGTGTGGTTGTACCCAAACCTATTTATGCCAGTTGCATATGCTGTTGCAATTATGTAATTAAATTAAGTGTCACATAAACCAATGAAAGATGAACATGAAAAGAGAGTTGTTTTTATGTACACTGAGTGGAATGTTTTAGAAGGGCTTGAAAAAGATGAGTCACTTAAAACGAAAGAGGCAGGGAAATGAGATAGTAAAACAGCAGCAACTGATAAGAGGTAAAATCATAAAAATTCCTGGGATTTTTCAGAAGAGCAGACATAGTTCTAGCAGTGGGTACCTAACGATGGTGACAGAAGTTGAATATGTTAAGAACAGCCGAAGGTGTTCTTGGTGTTTCAGAGCCTGAGCACCAGTGACCTTGAGTTGTTTTACAGGCTGAAGAAGAGCTGGGTTGGGCTTAACTGATGGGATGACCATTAACAATGGACACTTAAAGTTGTTTGAAAGGTGTGGGATCCAAAGATTAATTCTACAAAGCAATGGGTGGCCAACATAGCTTTCTGGATCTCCCTCAAATCCTCCCTGTCACTCTGCCTGTAACTTGCTGGAAACTCCATCCTTTCTGTAAAGTCTGCTGTTTTGTCTGACCCCAAGTTGACAGGAAGGGCCACTGAGATAATGCTTCTGAAAAGCAACTTCCAGAAAACCCAATTCTTGGCTTGCTAACCTTTCCCCATCTGGAGACTGTACTTAATTCATAGAATAGATAAAAGCCCCTGATGTCAGATCTTCTGCCTGATCTTCCTTTAGTCTCATAAACTTGTCTATACAAGAGGATGAATATACTGTTTAGTCATAGCCTTAATGGCATCACAGTGCCCACACACTAAAAGAAGTCACTCTTGAATCTTAAATGCATGAACATAGTGGAAGAATATATGTAAAATATATGTTTAAAATAAAAGGCTTTGCTGTGCATTTCCTCCCACATCCCTAACTTTCTCTGGAATTTATATTGTGTTGATAGCAATTTTCCTCCAAATGAAACATCCCCCACATGAAAGGAGAGGAAATCTTAGGGGACTGTGGTGATTTGAATAGGCACAGCCCCCCAGAGGCTCACAAGGTCTGAATGTCTGGTGATTAGGAAGTGGCCCTACTTAAGAGGGGTTAGGTATGCCCTTGTTAAAGTGGGTGTGACCTTGTGGGAGGAAGTGTGTCACTGCGGGTGGGCTTTGGGTTTTCAAAAGCTCCAGTCAGACCATGTCCCTCTCTTCCTGCTGCCCAAGGATCTGAATGTAGAACTCTCAGCTACATTTCCAGCACTGTGTCTGCCTGCTGCCATAATGTTGCCCATGATGATGATAATGGACTAAACCTCTGAAACTGTAAACCAGTCCCAACTAGTGATTCTTAAAAACTCTTCCTTTATAAGAGTTTCTATAGTCATAGTTTTCACTAAAGCAGTAGAACACTAAGACAGGACATAGGAAGTAAACAAAACTTATAAGTCTATGGAAAGTGAAATTGTACAGGATTCTCAATGCCCCTTCCCAAGGCTATAAAAGCAGTAAACAAATGCCAAGAAAAGGAGATTTTTTTCCAATCAGGCAAAATGCCTGCAGTTTGTGCAAAATATTCCAGCAATACATTTTTGAGACTCTTCACCCAATCTGCAGTGGGTAGTAATTCAGTTACCATTGAGTCATCCACACTCCTGTAAGACCTCATGAATACTCTTATTAGCAGCTCAATAAACTCATTGATTAATCAATACAGATGGGGGGAATCAATTCTTTGGTCTGTCTTCAGTGTTGTATTTTGGGTAAACAGACCTTCTTTCCCTGAGAAAAGTCAAAGGAAACATAATCTGCTGTCTACACCATAGAGCCAGTAGCTGTTCTTTCAGGGAGAGTTGGGTCACAGAATGAGCTACAGTCCTTATATCTGTTAATATTGCAAATCAAATGCAAAAAATATACAAAATGGGGATCCATAAACACTCATTAACTTTGGACCTAAAGACACAGAGCAAAGGAATAAGAGGTATAATAGAAAAATTTTAATGTAATTTCAAAACCAGAAAAGTAACCAGGCTCACTATTAGTCATCAAGTAGACAGGATCTAGAATGGCCTAGGAGAAGAGCTTCTAGCTATGTCTGTGTGACAGTTTTGAGATTAGGTTAGTTGAGGTGCTAAATGTGTATAGCACCATTCCAGGATTTGGGGTCCTAGACTGGATGAAAAGGAAAATGCAAGCTGGGCCTCAACATCCAACTCCTTCCACATGTGATTGAAGAGTCAACATGATCAGATGTATCAAGACCATGCCTGCTACCATGACTTTCTAGTAGTGATGGACCAGTATCCTTAAATTGTAAGCCAAATAAATCCTTCCTTCATTGATTTTTCTGACATTTTGTCACAGCAAATGGGGAATGCAACTAATATAGAAACCAACAGTGAAAAAGCTAAAACATGAACCAAAGTTGAAGTAAGGAAGTGGTAACAAATTTCTCAAATAGCAAGCAAAACACCAGTGATGTTTTAGATTTCTAAATTATACTCCAACTATTCCTAAAATGCATGAACTTAGAAATTTTGCTGCATACAGGAAACACACCTCAGTGACAAAGACAGATATGACCTCAGAGTAAAAGGCTGGAAAACAATAAAGCTCTGGAAGAAGGAAGACCAAAATGTGGATGCTTTAGATCTTCATAGAAGGAGGAAAAAATACTCACAGGAGGTAGAGGGTGGGAGGGACTTAGGAGGAAGAGAGGAGGGTGAAGGGAAAGGGGGTGGGATTAGGAAAGTGAGGAGACAGGGATGATGTACAGAGGGTCAGGAATTTGAACAGTGGTATGTAGCAATGGGAGATGGGGAACTGGGGGCAGCCACCAGCAAGTTCCAGATGCCAGGAAAGCAAGAGGCTCCCAGGACCCAACAGGGATGAGATTAACTGAAATGCCCAACAAAGGAGAGGGAGAACCTGCAGAGACAGTATCCAGAGGTTAGGTAAGGCCCCTGGTTGGTGGATGGGGCTACCCACTCATCTCCAAATTTTAACCCAGAATGGCTCCTGTCTAAAGGAAATACAGGGACAAAGTGTGGAGCAGAGACTAAAGGAAAGGCCATCCAGAGACTGCCCCACCTGGGAATCCATCCCATATAGAGAAAACAAATTGTGGATGCCAAGAAGTGCTTTCTGACAGGAGCCTGATATAGCTGTTTCCTGAGAGGTTCTGCCAGAACCTGACAAATACTGATGCAGATGCTCCCAGCCAACCGCTGGGCTGAGCACTGGGTCCCCAGTGGGGGAGCTAGAGAAAGTACTGAAGGAGATGAAGGAATTTTCAACCCCATAGAAAGAACAACAATATCAGCCACCCAGACCCCCAAAGCTCCCAGGGACTAAACCACCAACCACAGAGTACACATGGAGGGACCCATGACACTCAGCTGCTTATGTAGCAGAGGATGGCCTTGTCTGTCATCAATGGGAGGAGAGGCCCTTGGTCCTGTGAAGGCTCAATTCCCCAGTATAGAGGAATGCTAGGGCTGGGAGGTAGGAGTGAGTGGGTGGGTGGGGGAACACTCTCATAGAAGCATGGGGAGGACAGATGGGATAGGGGGTTCCAGAGGGGAATTCAGGAAAGGGGATAACATTTGAAATGTAAATACATAAAATATCCAATAAAAAAAAGAAATAGTTACAAGAAATGTGGGATGGGGAAAAACAATATAAACTTCATTTTCATTGTGTACCACCCTTGTACCTTTTGTATTAGCATATAAATGGTAAAAGGTATAAAAATATTTTTTTCATTAAATTTTGTGCAATGTGTTTATCTATGTATGAGGGATAGAAATTTAGAAAATGTTTCCCTAAGAACAGGTATCTCTACTGAAATTAAAATTAAAATTTGAAAAATTAAAAATCATAAGGCAGAATATTATGAGCTTTTAGGAATTACTGCTATAGTATTGAAATTGTTGCTAATGTGACAATGATGCCTAGTAGAATTGTCATTCACTCATTTGCATTCCCATGCTTTTAAATTGCTTATCATATATATCATATATATGTTATGATGAACTTAAAATATATATTAGTTATAATGAAATTAAAATAGTAATTTTAAAATTATAGAAAATCTCCCATGCTCTCCTTCTCTTAGAGATAATATTCTAATGCACAGACTTTCAACTTGTCCATGATTATGCAAATTTTCATTTATGTGCATCCACATATATTCAAATGCACATATGATTTCCTTAATCCAAAGTAGCATAATATAATTAACATAATTCTGCAAAAATAATAGGAATATTTCAAAAATATATACATCATTTGTACAGTTGGGATTTGCTAATTAGTTCTATATTCTTCCACATTTGTGATGTGAACTACTTTAGTAAGGATAGTATAAAATATTATCAAAATTATAAAGGCTTTTAAATTTAAAATGAGTTCAAAGACAATTAGCTTAAAAAGCCCAAAAGGCTTTATTGAGTTAACAGTAAGTCTAAAATATGAAATTAATTTTAAACCATTGATTTTTTTCTCAGCAAGTGAGACATTTAAATAGTTTTTATTCAGTGTTTCAACTAAAAAAAAAACTAAAAATTAATTCAATTTAGCTTTTCTATAATGTTCGCAAATAGGTCTTAATATGTACATGATCTTGTCAGTACAACATGCCAACCATTTGGAACGTTTGTTGTTTCTCAGAAATCACATGTCTACAGTCTACAGACCAGCCTTGGGCTTACTTGGGGTTTAAGTAGGAGGCAGAGAGACCCCTCAGGCTCTAAAGACTCTGAAAGTACCACTGATTGGGATGGATCTTGGCCATTTATCCCTTACTTTACACAAGCAAGTGATGGTTTTGAAATTTCACACTTGATCATAGCAGTAGTTCTCAGCTGTCCTAACTTTGTGAACCATAAAAATTTGCATTTCTACTTCATAGTTGTGATTTTCTATTAATATGAATTATTATAAAAATATCCGTGTTTTTCTCTTGATGTTAGGTGATCCCTGAGAAAGGGTGGTTCAACCCCTAAAGGGACTGTGAATCACAGGTTGAGAACCAGTGATCTAGAGGAATCTAGTCCTGTAAAATTGCATGCACCTGCTGTAATTGCCTCCGAGATCTGGAAATCAGAAGCCTGGCTCTTGTTCTTCATTGTGCTTTCTCTTGAGAGACTCTCCCTTTAATGAGAGCTGAAGGATGTCTTCTAGTTCCAATTCTTCTTCTGGGACACTGTCACCCTACACACATGCAAAAGAATCAAGAAGGCCGTTCCCCTTAATGAAGCTGCGGATGGGAAGGCCTGCTATACCTTGCAATTGGTAGGATCATTTATGAAGCCTTGTGTAGAAAGCATTGCACTGGAAAGTATATTCATCAGTGAATCATATGTTTTACTCCTAACAATAGAAAATGGGGATAAGAAGTAATATGTGGATGATAATAGTTTTTTTAAATGCTTTTTGGTCTTAGTTTTGAGGGCTTAAAGAGAGGTATAGTCAATTAAAACCCATACTTCAACAGGCACCCTTATTGGACTGTCATATCAGTCACAGTATATACATCCCACTCACACTGGGGCCACCTATCAGGAAACAAAGACCAACTCTAAGCCCCAAAGCCTGCCAATATTAAACTAGCCAATCCCAAACCTAGCTGACTTACATTGCTTTTTCCTTCCTGACACACTTCCCTTCACCTCTTCTCCCTGCCTCTGTCAGATGGCTGACCTGGTGTTTGTCTCAGTGACCCTGACTGGCATCCTGTCTCCAGAGAACTGTACATACAATAAAGCTAAATCTTTTTCCGGTGTCCCTCTTGATCTGTGTCTAGCTTCTCTGTATTTGACCTGAGGCAATGTGGCTAAAACAGTCTATCTAGAATAGCTCAAAGATCAAGGCAGAGATATTAAGATAACATTTAAGAAAGTCTCTTAAATAAGTGGAAGGGATTAAATGCATAGAATTTTGTCTTAGGTGCCCTCTTTAATGATGGAGAAAGGCTAATCTCAGGTGACCAAGGGACACTAATGAACATCACTAGTGTTAGTCAGTGTGAGGTGTTCATTTGTTAGGGAGCACTACATCTCCATTACCTTACACTTGAACAGTTGTGGCTAAATAATATGAATAGAAAAGGTATGCTCTGCTTCCACGCTAGGTCATTATGAAAGATATTCTAGTTCTTTCGTTCTGTAGTGAGCACAAAGATCAAGTACAGAAAATGTAACCAGGGATTCCAGCAGCCCGAAGAATCCATTCCATTCTGTGCATACAGAGAATCCAGTCACTTGGGTTAAACTGATATCTAGCAAATTTTTCTGGAACAAGAAAAAGAACTTTAATCATAACTCCAAGATGCTGGAATTTGGGCATTTCCCCACAGCACATGACTAGCCTAATCCATATAAAATATCACCAAGCAAATGTAATACTAAAATGTCATATTTCTGACTTAAATATATAAACAGGAACATTATGCCATAACTTTCCATAATATTAATACTAATACACAATGTCTGAACACCCTAGAATGAATTTTGAAGTCATAGTTTACATGTGAACTGACTGAAAAGAGGTAACTTGAAAAATCCTAGTATCAAACCTATTAATGCCATATTATTCAATTCTAAACAAATGTTCAAGGTAAATCACTGGGAGACTTTCACAACAGGCCAAAAAATGTGACTGATACCAAAGTTGGTCTCCCCTACAACTAGAAATGATACAAAATAGAAAATAGCACTGCCTTAGCTACTTTAATGCTGTGACAAAGCACCATAATAAAGGAAATTTATAAAAGAAAGTAATTTGGCAATAAGGTTCCAGAGAGTTTTAATGACCATCAGAGCAGGAAGCATAGCAACAAACAGGCATGATACAGAAGCAGTAGCTGAGAGCATAACATCTGATCTACAGGAATAAGTCAAAGGAAGAGAGCTAATTTGGAGTGATGTGGTTTTTTTGAAACTTGAACAACCACTTTACATGATATGCCTTGTCCAACAAGAGCACACCTCCTAATCCTTCCCAAAAAGTTCCAGCAACTGCAGACCAAACATTCAGATATGTGAGCCTATAGGGAATGTTCTCATTCAAACCACAATAAAGCATGAAACTTAACAAAGGTCTTAGTTGTTAACCATGCAAAGAAGAGAAACAACAAACTGAGTGTTATAACATCTCTGTTTCCTCTTAAGTGCACTGGGAAATAACGTGAGTTTATTATACTGAGATTATGACAATTTTCAGGAGTCTGAGATATGAAAATTTGCAAGAACCAAAAAGGAGAGAGGTAGGCAAAAAGTAAGAAAATAAAAGTTTCAGAAGTGATCATCATAGGGCCTCCTTGAGTATGATACGGACCATGAAGTCGTGTGTTCATAGAACTGTGTCACGTTGTAACAAGCAAAGCACAACATCATCGGTTAAGCAAATAAATTGTGAGCTTACACAGGACAGAGAAATATTTGAGTTCAAAAGTCTAGGCTCTCAGACTTCCCTGAATATTCAGCACACGTGGCAGAGACTCATAAAAGACAGCAAATAAGAAACAAACTAAATTAGCCCCAGAGCAAAGGTTATTCCATACATACTTCCAAACAAACAAATCACAACAGAGAAAACCTTTAACAGAAACATCAAAAGGATCAGGCTAATCCATAAATAATTTCATGGCTTGTCTAAACAAAATTTTTACACTCTTTAAAGGAAGAAATAAAGTCTAAACTTTCAACAGCATAATAAATAATGCTAGGCAATCAAGTAAGATGCACTAAGGGTCTAGGCATGTAGCTCAGTGGTAAAGCAATTGTCTAACATGCTTAAAGCTCTGGGTACAGTTCTTAGTACTACAAATAAACAAATAGTGTGTTGGATGGATGGAGGAGGAAAGATGTCTAATTTTCACAATAAAAATCAAGTGATAGAAATAGGCAAAGAAAATAGAGCCTCTGGAAAATCATTTACTCCTTTTAAAATATGATATGTATATATTTAATCCTTTAAATAAAATACATATAAGTCATATGTATATATGAAAGATTCAAAAGAAGAACAAAAGCAAGTCTGGCTAGCAAATAGGATGTCTGAACAGACAGTCTAGCAGATTGGATATCGAATAATAGAAGGTGAGTAAATGTAAAAGTGTAAGGATTTCTAAGTAGATAAACAGAACCATAGAGAGAAAAGATCCCCTACAAAATAAATGCATTAATAAACAGAATCTTGGCGAGTTAACTATAGTGAAAATCAGAAACAAATGAGAGGAATGAGAAAATATTTGAGAGCATAATGGCCCCGGATTTGTCCAAATTTGATGAAAACTGTCAGCCCACAGAGCCAAGAAGCTTAACGAAAGCCAAACAGTATAACTACAAATGAAACTACGGGAAAGCCCACCATCATTTAATTGCTATGCGCCAATGATACAGAGGAAACATTTAAAAGCAAACTAAAAGGATAGATAACACATAAAAGAGGAAAGATAAAAGTAAACAAAGATTTCGTGTCAAAATCAATGTCAACAGGGCAAAAATGGAATAACATCTTTATGGTGCTCCAAAAAGTCAGCCTTGAGATATCTACCCTGTGGAATTATCAATAAATACAAAAAGGAAATACAGGTGCATTGAGACAAGCAGATTCTAAGAAAAGCTGCGACTAAGAACACATCACTAACAGAGATAGTTAAAGGAACTTGAAGCTCATTTAGACACAAAGAGGACCAGCAGAAATGGTAAATATGAATAAATATGGAAGATTTTATCTCATTTCTCCAACTAACTTTTAAAAGATAAACTATATTGTACAGCATGAAATAAATGGAGACAAATGAATGGCAGACTTGTACCAATAAAAGTGTTCTGACTTGCTTTCTGTTGCTGTGATAAACACCAAGATCAAAGTAACTTGGGGAGAACAGTACGTATTTGATTTATACTTCTTTGTCACAGTCCATCATGGAGGGAAACCAGGGCAGGAACTCAAGCAGAAGCAGAGGCAGGTAAAACAGGGGAATGCTGCTCATTGGCTTGCTCTCCATAGCTTGCTTAGCTTGCTTCCTTTTACAGATACTACTCACACTGGCATGGGCCCTCTCACATCAACCATTAATCAAGAAAACACACCACAGACTTGCCTAGAGGCCAATGCAGTCCTCAGTTTAAGGTTTTCCCTTCCCAGGTGACTCCAGTTAATATCAAGTTGTTAAATGCTCACCAGCACAAGCAGGAAGTAAGAACTGAAACTGGTTTACTGCTTGTATAAACCAAGTAGCAGCAGAATGTAATTTGAATATAGATTGTGGATTGTTATATTTGAGTATTTTAAATGTCACAGGGTAGTTACCAACTGTGGGAATAGGTTAGATTCACATTGAGGGCTTCATTAGACAGGCTGCTTAATCATGACATCAGAGTTTTTGATTCAGTAAGTATAGGAATTAGCCTGTGAAGAGGCTGGGTAAACTAGCCAAATAATGAATATAAAGGCTAATGCTGAAGGCCCAGACACTTTGAGGTGTCATTGCTCCAGAGGTACCTGCAAAAATTAAAATCCATATCTTGTGCTGCTGAGACGGTCCAGTTGGTAAGAGTGCTTGCCTCACAAGCATGAAGACCCAACTTTGAAAATCTAGAGCCCATATGATGTCTGGGATCATGACATGAGCATCTTATAGCTATTATAGAGAGGAGAGACATGACAACCTTCAGAAGCGCAGGACCACCTAAACTGATATGTGCAAGCAGAAAACACCAGGATGTCTGTCACAAACAAGGTGAAACACTTAGTGTTCTTCTGTTGCCTCCACATGTATGGCATGCCCATACCTGCACAGACACATATAAACATGCACACACACACACACGCACACACACATAAACTTAGATTAAGATTAATGTTTAAAATACTAAATTATTCCAAATTAAGGAAGAAGAGGATAGGGGAAAACAATAACTAAACAAGAAAGTTAGAGAACAAAGGGAAAATTGTCAGATTTAATAAAACATGATAGACCCCCTCCCTTCCAAATACAAATAAATTCTTAGATTAAGAGACATACTCCCAGAGCAGAGAAAAAGGTCAGACTCACTGGTGAGATGGCTCAATGGTTAAGGCTGCTCTTGCTAAGGTCCTAAGTTCAGTTCCTAGCAACCACATGGTGGCTCACAACCATCTATAGGAGGATCTGATGATTTCTTCTGGCATCAGATGTACATGCAGCAGAGCACTCATTGATTTAAATAAATAAATAAATAAATAAATAAATAAGAAAGATTGTTTTCCCAAAACAATTTTTATTAGCTATTTTCTTTTTTTTATTTTTTATTTTCTTTTTTATTTCAAATGCTATCCCGAAAGTTCCCTATACCCCACCCCCACCCCTGCTCCCCTACCCACCCACTCCCACTACTTGGCCCTGGTCTTCCCCTGTGCTGGATCATATAAAGTTTACAAGACCAAGGGGCCTCTCTTTCCAATGACGGCTAATTAGGCCACCTTCAGCTACATATGCAGCTAGAGACTCGAGCTCAGGGGGTACTGGTTAGTTCATATTGTTGTTGCACCTACAGGGTTGCAGCCCCCTACAATACCTTGGGTACTTTCTCTAGCTCGAAGAG
>NC_034596.1:5090364-5096428 GCF_900095145.1 Mus pahari | reverse complement strand
AAGGCTTTTCCCTACTTTCTCCTCTATAAGTTTCAGTGTCTCTGGTTTTATTTGGAGTTCCTTGATCCACTTAGACTTTAGCTTTGTACAAGGAGATAAGAATGGTCTTGGTTTCTGTTAGTAAGTTGCTTATGTTTGCCTTTCACCATCTGGTAATTTCTGGTGTTAGATGTTCTAGCTGTCTCTGGCTTGAACTTGTTCCTCCTGTGATTCTGTTAGCCTCTGTCAGCACTCCTGGGAGTCCAACTTTCTCCTGAGTCTCAGTGGTCAGAGCACTCTCTGCAGACAAGCTCTCCTCTTGCAGGGAAGGTGCACAGAGGTCTGGATCTCAGCTCTGCCTCCTGGCTGAGGATGACGGCCCGAAGAGACACTGTCCAAGAAGCTCTGTGGTTTCTGTGACCCACACGCTCTCCTGCATGGACTGGTCTCTGAGAGACCTAGGATACAAGATGGCGCTCTCACCTGAGTCCTGGGTTCAGAGCCCTCTCTGGAGGCCAACTCTCCTCTGACAGGGAAGGTGCACAGAGTCAAAAACAATTTTAAAAGGCAGAAATTACAACTCTAACTAAGATGCCATTTTTCAAATGCCAGGCAACAATTCTTATAATTCCATCTTCTTGGTTTTCTAAGAAGCTTCGCCTTTAAACCAGACCTGATCTTAGGATCCTGAGTGTGTTAGGGTGCCTGTGGTGTGGAGAGTCCTCTGGGGACTGTGGGGCCATCCGCCGAGTTTGTGCCCAAGGTGGCCTAGGGCTGGCACCAACTGGAACCTAAATAAGATTTTTAAAAGTCAATTTGACCTCTCAAAAGTCCTTTTTAATTATAAATGTACTTAAAGTTTAAAAGTAAAAGCATGAACAAGTACTCACCCCACTCACAACAACCATTAGAAAGCTTTGGTTATTCCTTACTGTCAATGTACCTATAACTCTCTGCATTATTCTCTTGTTGTGGGATGAGATCTGCCTGTCTCCTTCCCAAGGATAAAGTTATAGTCCTACACAGCTATGCTCAGCTTTTCTACAAGAGTGATGTCCTCATGCTTTATACAAGCAAGTGCTTTTACCCACTAAGCCATCTCCCCATCCCCCACTTCTCTGAGTCTTAATTAAGTATAATGCCCAACAAACTTCAGTGTTTAAGACTTGCCTATCATTTGGGTTTATTCAACAATTTATTTGCAGAGTCTAGGTTTATTGAAATCTGTTCCACTGTTGACAGGCAACAAGCAGATGGAGTTTAGGACTGGCAAATTCAAACCATCGAGCTCACAAATCGAGAGAATGGACTCACTCTAAGAACAGACTGCACTGTTGAAGATAAAATGAATGGCTAACCTTTACACACCAGCATTTTACTGCTGGGAAGTTCTAAACACTGATGAAAACAGTTGGCTGTCCATCTGGCAAAGGTATTTAAAGTGAACTTAAATGCTGACTGCTATTTTAGAGTACTAATTTCTTTCTATAGATGTCCACTCCAGTCTCTATGCGGAGACATAAATAACAACAACAGAATCTCAGTCATCTTGTCATTGAAATCTCTATAACCTAAAAGTTACCACTGAATCACTTTAACACTGAAACAGGGTGTAGGTTGTAAGTAATGTCAGCAATTTATGATGACTTCAGACTATGAAAATGCCAGCTGTTAGGGTATAAGAAATATATGACTGCATTTAACAAGTTTTTCTTTATGCACAATGATCTTAGACTTTTAACAAAGTATTCTAATCAATAGTAAAATGCCTGACCAAAGCTATTAGCTTTAGCATTAGAAGGCTAAGAGGTAATACTATCCCAATTATATCAAAGCTGCTAAGAAGGCATGGAAGCAATTAACCTAGAAATATGGTTAAATTACTTCTGTGTTACCTTGAATAAGCCAGGAAGCTGGCATATAAATTTCCAGTATTAAAATCGCAGTGGACTGGCTTAGCACATCGATAGCTGGTTGATAAGTCATTTTGGCTACTTCATTTTATCCTCCAAATACACAAGTTTATGCCCATTTGTAGGCTTACAGGCCAAAAGGGTTAGATCAAAGTGGTGCAATTTCTTCTGCAGCTACAAGGTTTCCCTGTAGAGTCTCTGCCCAGAGGCTAAATATAAGGACAGCAAGGCAGGTAAGGCCTCCATCAAACCCTCCATGTGTCACCCCAGACTCACTTGTAGTTGGGTCAGATCCTTACAACAGGGCTCTTCACAAAGGAACAGAAGCAGAAGTGATAAACTTCTTGGTACGATTTACAACATTTCATCACGGAGTGGTCTTGCCTTTCCTTCCCAGTCTGAGCTAATACCAGACGTCATGGTGAGACTACCAGCTAGAAACAGCTTGGGGGGCCAGAAGGTCCTGATTCTAAAAGAAACACAAGAGAATTGCCTGAGATACCCTGGGCATTGTTTCACTGTGACAGCCTTTTCATTGTTGTTAGGAAGCCACTAGGATTTCAAGGTTCATTTGTTATTGCAGCAAAGCCTGCTGGATCTTGACTAATGCAAAGCTAACAAAAAAAGAGGTCTTTGTGTTTTGACTGTATTGTAGCAGACAGTGCTTTTATGACTACTATATCCATGAGAGATTTGGGTTATAAAGGAGAACATTGCTTGATATTCAACCAACAAGAGAGCTCAAATGTGTAAGAGTAATTTCAGCCACTTTCAAAATTTTAGAATAATATAACCTTGCATTTGTGTGGCACTTTTAGCTTTTTTTTTTTTTTTTAATGTCATAATGCTTTCAGGTACACAGCTTTACAATGATTCTAGAATATTTTTAAGGGCGTAAAATCCCAACTTTACTACTGAACAAAGCCTGTAGCAGCAGGAATTTAAGTGCAGTGTCCAGTAACCCAGCCAGTCAGCAAGGAGATGAAACAGGCTGCTGCCTTTGGTCCCCCTCTAATGAAGAAATGCTCCAAGCCTCCAGCCTTGTTGCAGATTTTTACAGGCTTCGCTTTTAATAACCTTTCTCCATTGCACTCCTGACTTATTACCTTCCTGGCTCCCAGCACTCTTATTTATATGCAGTCTCGCTCCAGCCTCACATCTCCATGTTTATGCTGCGTTTACTGTGTTGTCTCCTAACTAGAGTCCATTATCTGCTGAAACAAGAAGGATGTTCAGGAATAAAACACATCTTGCCTGTGGCTGCCAGGGGAGTGGAGCCCATCACAGGGGGCAAAGATGGATCTCTGCTGCCAGGAGTAACCTGCTGCTTTCATGTGTACATCGCCTTTGATGAAGACCGGGCTCCAAGCTGAGTAGATTCTAGAAGGCTGAAAGCAGAGCACACAACTTCACCCCCAGGATCCACATCTGCAATGCCCCCCTTTACAGGCACATTTCTGGCCAGGAACCAGGTCATCTGCATTCAGAGCCCCTAACAGGCTGTCTGTCCAGAGTTTGCATTTGTAGTTAATTTGGCTTAGACAGAAGAAAGAACTTATAAAAGAGGCTAGAAATTTCCTGACCTAAATTGGCTACTAAGGATAGTTAAGTATTGCTAAATGTCAGGTTCAAAGCCTGCCATCACTCATGCCTGGATACATCATCTGGCACCTTTCCAATAAAAAGATGAAGGTGACAGGAAGCCTGGGAAGAAAGCCTGGCTACTGGGGAGGCTTGCTTCCCAAGAGTCACAAGACACGTGGAGATCCTCCTTTATCCCTCTGTCAGCTGTTATGAAGGACCAAAATGGAAGGGTAGTATCAAGTCTATGAGCTTTGGAGTAGAGTCAGACACCCATGTTTTCAAAATCCGAATTAACACTTCATAGGTGGGTGGCCTGGTCTAAGACATGTGACCGCTCCATGAGTTGTTTTTTTCTCATACTTATAATAGAGAGGAATAACCACCTTTAATGACCAAATAAAGATTAGGCTTTGAACACAAAATGTGTACATATACACATAACACATGGTGTGGCAAAAGGCCTGGCTAATGACTGGCCCTTGGTGATAAAGTGACTGTATGCTTGCTCTGACCTGTCTTTCACTTTCCCTACAAAGGAAGCTGTGTTGTACCTAAAATCCCTAAAATCAAATAGGACTCTTTTATATAAAGAAAAGTCCAACCCAACATATTCCCCCAATATGTATTCATTGAATTAAATTGCACAAAATCGTTTCCAGAACTTTACATCCATAGGCAACTTCCTTGGTTTGCTTCACTGCTTTCTATATTTCTTTAAAAATTAAGCTTGGCTCACTTCCTGCCTCAGGCTTCCGGGTATTTTAGCTGCAGTTATGAGGTGCTGATAACTTTTTTGTGTATGAAGAATTCGGTATTCGGTCATGTATTTTCACATGGATATGTAAATACCAATACCATAGTGCAATATTTAAAAAAAAAAAAAAGTCAAGCTCAAAACTGATCTTTTATCTATAAGCCACACTCGTTAGACTGCTTTTTTTCTAGAAAAAGTAGAAGACAGTCAGAAGAAAGGTTAGAGTTATAGCTCTCTATGGAGGACGGCGACCCTTTAATACAGAGGAGGATCAGTGTCATGTTATCTAAATCTGTCATAGGATTTTAAGATTGGAAGGGAGCTTAGAGGTCATCTAGTTCCCCCTCCCCACCTCAGGAAAAGTCTGCCAGCTTCTACCAGGGAAGCTCAGAACAGCTCTGTCTCCACAGGGGCTGGCATCAGCCCCAGCCTACAATGCCAGGTCCTGGGGCTACAGATGCCCACAGTTAAGGAGGCAGAGTGGAGGGACTAATAGGCCTATGCAGATAGTAGTGACCGCCACAACCAAGCATCCTGTCCAATCCACTTCATCCCATGCAAAATGAGCAGCAGTTTGTAGATCATGGAGGCAGATACATTTTTGAGAAACATAGAACCTTAAAGTGTAAGCCTCTTGACCTGAAGACTTAGATGTAGCTGTGCAGGCAGCAAAAAGCAAGATGTGGCTCATAGACAACCTTTAATTCATGGAGGTCACAGGGTACTTTCTTAGAAGAAGAAGAAGAAGAAGAAGAAGAAGAAGAAGAAGAAGAAGAAGAAGAAGAAGAAGAAGAAGAAGA
The DNA here is from genome assembly GCF_900095145.1 of Mus pahari. Lineage (NCBI taxonomy): Eukaryota > Metazoa > Chordata > Mammalia > Rodentia > Muridae > Mus > Mus pahari. Next base: position 5,091,398 of record NC_034596.1, on the reverse strand, counting down.
AGAAGAAGAAGAAGAAGATCTGCTTCAGTTATTAACTCTACTGCACAGTTCCTTTGTGAAAATACATCTGAAGGCATGCATTTGTGCTGCCTCCTTGACATCCTTGGGAGATGTAGGGCTGCGGGTGGATGTAGCATTAAATCCTGCAGATTGAAGTGGTCAAAGCCTTGATCCAGGCAATGACCCAGTGAGCATAAGAGTCTTTCCCTGCTATGGCTCAAACTCAGTCCCACTCCCCACAAGGCTCAGCTTGGGCATGGCTGGTCCCTGATCTGCATGCCTAAAAATTCTATTTACATTTTAAATCACTGTTGTGTCATAAGGGCAAGCTTTGATAACTGCATAGTACTCAACTTCAGAATTTCCCCCTCTGCACTGAACAGTAAGTAGTTTACTTTTCAGTCAGCATGATTTTTTGAAGCTTTTATTCCACACCATCACTGTGTTAAGAAAGCTGTCAAGTTTTGGAATTTCATGGAGAAATGTGAAGTGGCCTTTGTGAGCTCCAGAGGAAACCTCAGAGGCCTGACATTCTGAATGTGATGGCTCTATTTACATATATATTGTCCTTCCAGGGAGAGGCTGTGGGTTTGGATTTGGGATTACAGTATATAGCAAGCTTTAGTTGGCAGACAGGGCTTGCCCTCCTTGTAAATATGCATGTATTCCCTCCCTCCCAATCTAATTCATTCATTCTTTCCCTTCCTTCTTCCCTCTGTCCCAATCTCATCCATTCATTCTTTCCTTTTTCCCTCCCTCCCTATCATTCATTCATTCTTTCCTTTTTCTAAGCCTCCCTCTCTTGATCATTCATTTATTCATTCATTCATTCCAAAAAATGTATGACTTTCCCTTCAAGGTTGGGTTCCAATCCTATCATTACAGAAGATATCAGGAGTGAACCACGAAGCACTCAGATAGAGCAAGCCCAGATGCATAGATAGGAAATATGGATTTTTTTTTTTTTTTTTTTTTTTGGTTTTTCGAGACAGGGTTTCTCTGTATAGCCCTGGCTGTCCTGGAACTCACTTTGT
>NC_034596.1:5067070-5089219 GCF_900095145.1 Mus pahari | reverse complement strand
AGAGAGAGAGAGAGAGAGAGAGAGAGAGAGAGAGAGAAAGAAAGAAAGAAAGAAAGAAAGAAAGAAAGAAAGAAAGAAAGAAAGAAAGATAAGAAAACCCACTGCCTGCCTTGATTTAAATGTTAGATGTGGCCTATGTTCTCTGCCTCTCTTCTCTTTGGTTTGAGTATTCTGGATTTGGCTTCACCTTATAATATTCTACCATATTTGTATGGGGCAGTTGTACTAATCTTTACATTTATGTATGATGTCGGTTGTTTGGTGTAACAAGAAAGAAGGAAAGTCTTGTCTTCCATGTGGACAAAAATATATGAATCATGACTATTGAAAACTAAACAGTGAAAAAGTATAAACAAGGGGGAGAAAGAAGATGTTCCAAGTACAGGAAGTGGCATCTACTCAGAATTTGGGTGCCAGGTACCTTCTCCTCCTCATGCTCTGGGATTCCTCCTCCTCAAGATAAATCTTTTCCTCAGAGTTAAGGCTTTGGGCTATATCCTCAGTGACAATGCTGACAATAAATACATGTTGCTTTCCTTTTGTAAAAGATAAAACCATGGCAACTCATAGGAACCCAAACTGGAATCTAGATAATTTGTCTGTAAGATAGGTATGAAATAGATATAAAAACCCCAACCCTCTGTGTGTGAGCATTGATATGGGAAGGAGACTCTAGGATAAGAGTGAGCCAATGGTGTACTCTAAGGGGGCATCAGTCAATAGTTCAGGACTTTACAGCACAGACAGAAAAGTACAACCATGGTCGTGGGTAATAAATAGGAAATGTGAGTTGTCTTAAGAGAGCAGTGGTCGAAGGGGTAATAGCAAATGAATTAGATGGTTTGGCAGGCAAGACAAGAGAGTGGCTGTTAGGTATCCCAGGAAGAAGATACACGGTTAGGCAACCCAAGGAGCCACAAGTGAGGTGTAAATCATGCAACAACGAGAATTATAAATTACAAATTAGGGACGAGTAGGAAAGGATTTGAGCCGGATGCTAGAGGGCCAGACTATGCTTAGCTTTCAGTAGACAATAGGGAAGTCATTGAGTTCTTTTGAGGAAGTCAGTGACTTAAGACAAATATATCAGAGAACTGATTCTACTGGTATGTAAGGAGCAGAGAGACCAAGATACCCTGGGAAGCCACCATTGTCAGTGCATGATGTCATGGGAGCAGGACGGGATCTGGCTTTGACATGGAGAAGAGGAATAAAGACAGAGAGATGACTGGTGTTGGCGATTCATACTATGCATGTAGTGCTCAATTAAGAGCATTATGGGGTCTATGGAAAGATGCTGACACATAGCAAGGAAATGAGTGTTTTTTTTCACACTGCTTACCACAATACGCAATTTGAAACAGTCCAGGGGTGGTATGGTTCTACGGGGAATGTAAACAGTACTCACAAGCTACACACTCAAAGACCTGGGCACATGACTACCAAAACTACCTTGAATGGCACTTGGCACCCACCTTCCTTTCCCTGAACCTAAACAGTTCTCTCTTTTCCTCCACATGCCCCAAAGCAAATCTGTTATTTTTTCAGCAGACCATAGGATGCTGGGCTATGGATGGTTCATTCAGAGCAGCCAGGTAAGCATGAGATGAAATACTAACTTATCTCAAACCTGAACCTGACCAGGAGAACAACATTTCTCAACTCCACAGGATTCCCCAGGAAAACAGACAGGGGATGTTTTAGATCAGGATGGAAGGCAGTAGCGTAGAACTGCTTGAAGCCACTTCTGTACCTGGTCCTTCCTGGTCCTTCTCATGGACATCTGGAGTCCTACTGACAACCTCAGAGAGAGAGAGAGTGATGCCTAAAATCTGTTATCTGGGAAGATGCTCTAAAAAACCCAATGTATCTATAAATACGTTGGTGGTGTTCTTCCTATTAGAAGGTCTATATAATTGTCTACTTGTTCTTTCCAGGGGGATAACTTCCTTGAATAGTGACTAACATGTTAAGGCAGCCAGATCAAGACTTCGGGTGGTCCTATCCCTTTACTCTGATTTTGCCCCATACATAGGGTATCTGAGCAGGCCTGTACTTGCCATAGGAAGTAGCTTTCATGCAAAGAGCTAGTCTGCTGCAGTCCTAGATCCATGTGATATCTTCCTAGATGCTTGCAAGATATGCAGCTTTATTGGCCTCGTAATGATTCATTAAAAATATTCTGAAATCAATGAGCCTGAGGATGCAAACAATCAAATAATAGAGAGGGCTTTATAAGTGCTTCTCTGCTCTGTGCTCCAAGTGATCATGAGACATTGGCCTTGAATGATTTTTCAGTCCCCCCAGCAGGCGTTTCTTCAGGATCTTGTTATAAGTAAATGGTGTCCTCTTTGAAGGCCACCATGCAAGTGAAGCTCACACAGATATCTTCAGGGTCCATAAGTTCTTAAAGTCTTGTTCTTGCATGTGTGTGAATGCCTGTGCACACTCATGTATGCCCATATACACACACGTGTGTGTGCATGCACATCAGTGCACATCTATGTGGAGGACAGAACATTCTGAGCTGTCATTCGGTGGGCCCCTTCCACCTTGATTTTTAAAACAGAGTCTCTCACTGTTTCTGGAGCTTACTGGTTTGGATAGATTGGCTGAGAGTGAGTGCCATCTATCTGCACAGATCCATCTTTTCAGTCCTAGAATTGTAAGCACATGCTCCAATATCTGCCTTTCCCTTATGTGCATTCTGGGGCTCCAATTCAGTTCCTCAGACTTGCAAGACATCCATTTTAACAACTGGCCCATATCCCCAAACTGATTGCTGACTCTTTTCTGGAGAGCCTACCAGGGTTTTGCCTTGTTTTAATTTAGCCTGATCAAATAAGAGACTACATTTGTTTGCTTAGTTAGGAGTGAATCTTGTCACAATTAAGTCAGATCCAATCATTCTGAGATGCTCCAGTCTAAAATTGACGAGAAACTATGGCATATTTTACATATGATGCAGTGGATGAACCAAAGAAGCCTTGAAACCTCTTGATGATCTACTTGAGTTACCTTCAATACCTCAAGTCATTATTGCTATTAAATTAGTGCTTACTATGTGCATTGTACTAATCTGAGTACCAGGAAATAAAAAGACTGTCTACAGCAAATCTTAGTTTTCAAGATGAAGGCAAACATGCAGAAATTTAACATCATGCAAGGAAAGCAGACAGTGATACAATAGCAGAGGAAGAGGGGAGTTTGAAGTAATATTAAGAAAACATCAGGTATCAAGTAAGATGCATACTGTGTCACAGTGTAAACCAATGTTATCCAAATGCTTTAGATATGGCTGTGCAATTTCATCTTTTAAACCAATAAATTTGGTACAATAGTCTCCTTTCTAAAGATCAGAAAGTGTAGGCTCATGGACATTATGTCCCTCATCCAAGGTATTTTTATGTTCTAGCTCCAAATAGCATGTTCATGCTGACTGAACCATTTAGGTCCATACCTGATCAGCTGTAAATGGTATAGAATGTTCAGGTTGAGATGGCTCAGCGGTTAAGAGCACCAACTGTTCTTCCAAAGGCTGTGAGTTCAAATCCCAGCAACCACATGATGACCCACAACCATCCGTAATTAGATCTGATGCCCTCTTCTGGGGTGTCTGAAGACAGCTACAGTGTACTTACATATAATAAATAAATAAATATTTTTTTAAAAAAAGAATATTCAGTTTGGCTTCATATAGAAACAAAAAACATCTTGAGAATTAAGCTAAGATCTACCTGTGCAGGGAGCAGGAGATCAGACATTCTAAGAAGGGTGGATGATATAATGACACTAGTTCTGGAGGCAATCATATTCATGGAGAATAGATTAACCCTATGATTAATGTATGGTCCCTAGAGGCAAGCTCTCCAGACAGATCCTAACACTGCCACATTCTCGTTCTGTAACAAAGAAAACTTCTCTCACCTTTCTATATAGTCCTGGGTTCTTACTGCACAGTGGTCATAAAAAATAATGCATAATAGTAGCTTGGTAAATATTTATAAACCAACTAAAATAGCCCCTGCCGGATAGTGTCACATGAGACTGTTCAAGTGAGTCTGTAAGTTTAAGAGAATTAAGAGGCAGAACTGCCTAAAAGGCTAAATGACGTTCAGTTGCTTCACAGAATAACCTGTCGTCCCCTGCAAGAACCATCTCCTTGGCCTCTCTGTATAATCTTTGCTGGAGGATGGAGTCAGAAGACAGCCTCTGGTCAAATTGCATTAGAAACCATACCCAGTGCGATTGACATGAAAATAACCACACTTACCCGCTGCCTGAATGGACAAAGCACTCTTGGGTTTAGTTAGTCATTTAGAAAAGAAAAGGGGCAAGGAGGAAAGGGGGCGTGCAGTCAGATGGCTCCAAATAGAACTAGCTGTAGTGAAAGCCTGTGGTGAGATCAGGCAGGAGGTACAGTGCACATGTGGCTCTCTGGGAGTGAGGGAGTGAGTCCAGAGGGTCAGGCACCTTCACTAGTTCATTAGCCTTATCTAAGTTTCAAAGAGAGATTCCCAAATCCCACCAGGTGACTCACTACTTGGAACAAAACCTGATGCATTAACATCCTAGTTTCCCAAAAGGATCCTGGAAGCCCTGCAGTTATACTGATGGAAGGTGATTTATACCAAGGCGAGTGCTGCCAAGGCCCTGGCTGGGAAAGCAGCTAGGCAAGGGAATAATTAAGAATGCAATGGCATTCTGGATTCTGGAGTCTCTCAATTAAGTTAGAACGCACATTAAGAGTCTTGGGCCCCCCAGCTGTGCGCCTGGCTAACCTGTCTGCCACCAGGTACCTATGGGTTGTGGATTTCATCTGTTACTACCAGAGTTCTTGCTCTTGGGAGCCCAGCGGGCTTTGCAAAGTACACCAGAGACCCCTCTTTCCAAACTCACTGTCTTCACCCTGAAGAGATCTGAAACTAAAGCTGCTCCACTTTTTGTGGGAGGATTTACTTATGGGATGGATCCCAATATTCTATTGAGATAAGGAAAAAAAAAAAAAAACTCATACTCTGCATCAAGAAACAATCACATCTATATTTTTAAAAAATGGCCTCCATCATGGGAATATCATGAGTGAGGTTTACCCATAGACTTCCTGCTCTCCTCACAGAGGTGTTAAAGAGGGCACACATCACAGGCATGCTCTCTGCAAATGGACTGACCACAGCTTGCACCCAGGGCTCTATGAAATTAGAAAATTAAACTTCAAATGCTCCTGAGTTTTCCATCACAGGGTGCCTTCAATTTAGAGGTCAAAGAGCTTTTATTTCCAACTTCCAAGTCCAGCAGTGTATTAATCTGTTCAAGCTAATTACCAGAACAAATCAGCCTTAATTTTCTGATTTAACACGGTGAAAGTTTCTTTCTTACTCTTATCTGAGTCCCATGTGGCTACTTGCTAGGGGCCTCTGCTCCACACTGTCAGTAAAGAGCCAAACTCCACATATATAGTGGATCCTATAATCTCCAAAGGCCCCAGCATTTTATACTTGTTCATCCTTTTCTACCACTAGAAAATAAGAGGAAAAAAAGATGAAGGTTCTATGAGCTGAGACTAGAAGCTATGCATGCCTCTCTCACTCATTTTCTATTGTCACATGATCCTTCCTATAGATAGACTACATGTTCAGAGACAGAACGTAAAGTAATGGAGTCTATCTCTGTGGTTGTGAGGAAATGGGATTAATAGGACCGCAATTGTGAAAGCTTCACAGAGATAGTAACAGAGGATAGATGTCCATGCAAACTCCCCCATCTCTCAAGTTGGAAGTTACCTCAAGGTCTTTTCAGTTCCTATCTCACTGTTCAGCAAAACACAGAGCTAAGTGCACAGTAATTGCCTGGAAAACAGTTGGTGGTTGATCTTAAATGGGATCTACAGAAAACCTTAGTGGACAGGGAGGCTCAGGGTGGAAGCTGAATCCAGCATCCAAAGTTGGAATGATGCTACCTGAGTGAATGCAGAGGGATGTACAAAGGGTACCTAAAGCTCTAATGAGTAGAGAAAAAGAGGGTACAAGAATGTGCCCAGGGCATTGTAACTATTGTGTATTGCCAGTATCATCTGTACAATACACATGTCTGGAGGACATTTTTTTGAAAATCATATACATTTGACAGTTACATCATTAGGATTCACTAAGAAAAACACCCTTTAACTAAATAATCTGGAATGCACATAAATACTCATAGAAATTAGCTCACTGTTGCTTTCTTTATATACTGTTAAATGGTCTCTCATCCTGCTATAAAAAACATTATAACATCCTTCATGACAAATCTATGTTTGTTGCCATTTTCAATGGTATATCTGGGCTAGAGACTTCTACCTGCCGTGGCCTTCAGAGCTCATGTCATACATTCCCATTTTCCCCAGGAAAGATCTAGCTAATGACAGGAATGACATGTCTTGTTTCTAGGGCCCCAGCAGAGGATAAAAGGTAGAATATCACAGATGGAAGAGGCCATGGCTGTTGAGACTCTCCAAGCAGAGACCACTGTTCCCTTACATTACAGCAAGTAATAACAGGGGGCAGCCATGGCTCCACCTCCTTCTAGAGGTTTCTCTTTTGAGACTCCAGCCCTTGCAGCAGCTTATATGCTAATCATCAAGGACTATCAGCAGAAGTAGCGAAGATTTAGTCATTCAAACAACAGAAATACACAGTTGTGGAGGATGCAGAGGCCAAGGTCGAGGCACGAGCAGGGTTGACTTCTACTGAGGCTCTTCCTCCTGCTGTCTCATAGCCCCCATCTTGTTCCTTGTGTAACATCTTCAGGAAGAGAGCTAAGAACACCCTGGTGTCTCCTGTCTTACAAGGACACAGGTCCTTAAAGACTAGGACCCATCCTATGTTCCTATTTAATCTTATTACCTCCTTTAAAACTGTTGTTTCCAAACATCAGTTGGGAATTAGGCCTTCAAAGTATGGGCGTACAGAGACATAACTCAACTTAGATCAGTCCTTGACTTCAGAGGAATGTTCCTCATGCAGCTGTGTAGAGAACTGTGGGCTGGTCCCTGCTAAGCAAGTCTACTCCTTTATCAAGGGCTGGTCAGAAACTGAGACCTGCATGCTGCCTCTCAGCTGTCATCTCCAGCTTGGTCCCTCTGTCCCCCTTGTCCCTGTTGTCACCCTAGCCCTTTGCCTGTGCCAAATCAGTCTTTTGTGGTAAGCCAAAGGTAACCATCCAGAATATCTTTGGTGGCAGCTTACACCTTCGGCTTTTAGCTTTGTCAAGGCTCTAACTCTAGAAAACAGGTTGACAGCATCAAGGGCAGCCTGCTTCATGAGCAGATTTTCTCTTTCTCTTCTCCCTTACCTCCCTTTGTCCCTTCCTCCTTTGCATGTTAGACCCATTCCTCCCTTCTCATAGACCCTCTATCTTCATGCCAAATGCATAATATATTAAATATATATGTGCATGTTTAATATATATGCATTTATTTAAATATAGATTTCACATATGAGAGAAAACATGCAATTGTGCCTTTCTGAGTCCATCTTATTCACTTAACATGATCATCTCCAATTCTACCCACTTTCATGTAAATGACACAATTTTTCTCATTACAGCTAAATAAGACTCTGCTGTGTATATGTAGTATATTTACTTCATCCATTCTGCTACTGATGTTCCTTTAGGCTGGGTGTGCACCCTGGACGTTGTGATCCAATCTCACTCTTCCCCAGAACTCATAGATCATCTCTTCGTTCAGCATACGTTTGCAGATGCTGCCTGCCTCTCCTGCTTCAAGAGGAGCGTGACTGGCTTTGGCTGGGGGCAGCCACACAGGAGGCAGCCTGGTTTCTGATCTCCTGAGAAATGTGGGGCCCATGTTATTACCATCACAGATGGATTTCCAGGATCTGAGATCAATCTGCCACTGTTGAGTGGGACTCAGAGAAGGAGGCAGCCCAAAGCAGAGCTCCAGCCTTCTGTTTCCTGTGCTACTATTGATTCTGTGCGGTTCTGGGAAAGCTGCAGCAGCTGTCCTCGCCTCCACCCCCTCCTCTGTTGATTGGACAGGAGACTAAATGGCATCTCCATCTCCCTCACACCCAGCGAGCGTGCCATGCCATGCTGACCTACTCTAAAAAGCTTTGTCTTTCTCCTTCACCAGTGACACCGAGGAACATCCAATCCAGAGGGCTTCTTGGGCTCTTCCCAGATTCCCAGAGAACCTCCTAATCACACTGGCTTCTGGAGATTTCCCTGGGTAGACCCGTGACCCACGCACCTCCCTGTCAAGGTCCTGTCTCATTTTCCAGGTCCAAGAAGATGAATGTTCAGCATTTGCACCAAGGGAATGGAGTATTTCTTCAAGGAAGTTAATAAGATTGTATATTTTAGCCTCAGGGCACCAGAGAAGGGAAAGAAAAATTCCCTGAAACAACATGTCTCTTGTTTAATAAAGTTTTATTATTATTATATATGAGTGTGTGGGAAAGAGAAATCCATATCTGTTCTTCACCATCACAGCTTTATTGGTTCTGAGCTTAAAAAATCAGTTTGGTGACTAACAGAATAAAGAAACCGACTGACCGGTGATTTTTAATATTTGGCTCTTCCAGGAAGCAATCTAATAGAGTAAGGGCTTATTGGAAAGTGTAGATGATGTGAAATAAGTTACACAGAGGGGTGGGCTATGCTGGCTCACACCTTGGGAGGACAGCAGATGTCACAGGAGGCTGCTTTGTGCTAGCTAGTCCAGCTCACTGAACACTCCAGCCTTGGGAAACAAAGATGCCAGAATGTTACTTGTCACACATTTCTCCCCCCTAAAGCTTTGTTTTATGTAAAATTTAAATTCACCAGCTGAAAACATCAGTTATCACCCACCACTGGTACACTATTTTCCTCCAGGCTTTCTCTGCTCCTTTGCAGTTGAGTGTACATGCTCTCTGTCCCTCTGCCTCTGCCCCTCTGCCCCTTTGCCCCTCTGCCCCTGCATCCCTGTCTCTCTCCGTTTTATGTCTCTCTCTCTCTCTCTCTCTCTCTCTCTCCTTCCCATGTGTGTGTGGGCTGACTGGCTGACTGGCTGACTGGCTGGCTCTCTCTCTCTCTCTCTCTCTCTCTCTCTCTCTCTCTCTCTCTCCATATGTGTCTGGGTATTTGTGTGTATACATGTATATATCAAAGCCATGTGTCCTGTTTCATGACTGAGAGCTCAGCTGGTAAACCCTGTTCCCTCTTGGAGCCAACCAAGCAAGTGATGTAAACACCTTCCGATCATTCCAAGGATTCTAAGATGTCAGGAAGAGTTGTTTCAGGGTTAGGAATGTTGGTCAGTGTCTCCTTAGAAATAAAAAGTGATTTCTGAAGCCTACACTTTCAGCTCAGACTCTTTCCCCTCTATTTCTTGACTTCTTTTGTATACTAAGTGCTTTAGTTAGTCACTATTGCTGTGATAAAACATATAACCAAATAAACTTGTGGGGAAAGGGTTTTCTTTTGCTTACAGCTCTATACAACAGTTCATTATTAAAAGCAGTGAGGGCAGGAACTCAAGCAAGGCAGAAACCTCTAGGCAGGACCTGATGCAGAGGCCATGGAGGAGTGCTGCTCACTGGCTTGCTCCTCTTGGCTTGCTCAGCCTGCTTTCTTAGAGAACTCAGAACCACCTGCCCAGGGATGGCAACACCCACTATGGACTGGGCCCTACCCATTAATCACTAAGAAAATACCCTATAGCTGGATATTAAGGAGGCATTTTTTCAACTGAGGCTCTCCTCTCTGATGACTCTAGCCTGTGCCAATTTGACATAAAACTAGCCAGGACACTATGTATACCAACAGATATCAGAAACCCCAGAGTAGATGAAAACATATTAATTTGAAATTAGCTTTTTCAGAGTACAATAGAAGAGACAACTGATTTTTAGATATTAAAGTAATACTTTGTGGTTTGATGGCATGAGCTGACCTAAACTGAGTAATACTTTGTGGTTGGGTAGCATGAGCTAAACCTGGGAGAAGGGGAATAACGACAGTGTGGGCTGTGAGTGATGCTGGTATAGCATGATATGTGGGATAAAGGGACAGAACCTGTGCAAGAGAAGCATCAGAGCTCAAGCCATGAAGTAGGCAACTGTGGTCTTGCTATCTTCTGCTCCACTTGTGCTATGCCCAGTTCCGAAGAACCTGAAGTGATGGGTAGCTTGGGTCCTCTCCTTTGATTCACCTTCTATCAGCAATGAGGTGTACATGACTTCTGAAACACATGAGACACATCCACACAAGCCATGGAGGCACAACTCTGTAATGATGTGATTACACACATCAAATACAGAAATTTGATACTGCTTTGGATAAAGGTTCCCCTGTACATCTGAGATTACCCAACAGCTCCAGGCAAGAGACAACAGTCTTCCATTGGTCTGCATAGAGTCAGCTACCTTGCATTCTTTGTCCTCTGAGGTAAAAGAGTGATAACTAAACACTAAAAACACAGTCCTGGTAACTGAAGTCAAAAGAGGGTTTTTTAAAATCTGAATGGCTGTTCATTTGGCTTAACTGTCATAGACCCAGATTCTACTTCTCAGAAAAAGAGCTAGTATTAAGTCAGAGGCATGTTGGAAGGCAGGCTAAGCCTATCTGTAGGAAATGGAGAACTGAACGGCTGGTGAGAACAACATTAGGGACACCTTGTCATTTAGCAGAGTTGAGTAATCGCTCTGATGGGTGGGGCATTTGGGCCAAGACTTTGGCTTGATCCTCTGAGGGAGGATGTCTTGCTTTCCTCTACCTTTCCCCTGCCAGGAAACTGAATGAAGTGAGCATCAGTACAGTGGAGGTCACCATGTCCATCTCTGCTTCCAGAGCCCAGGTCCTCTGTCCTAGGGTTATTCATCTCAGGGAAAGCCAACCCTTCTAATTCCATTGCATTGAGTTTTCATTATACTTTAAACATTGTCATGGATAGAATTAATGAGCAGAGGCCTGCTGGATATTCAGCCAGAATTCTCAGAACCCCAAAGGTCTTGACTCTGAGAGCTTGGGACTGCTTGTCACTTAAATGATCCATAATTTTGTTTCTGATTAGTACTGAGTAGTAAGTAGTCCCAGCTGCCGCTCTGGGGACTCTTTGGCCTTCTGCTTGGCCATGAACTTGTTTGGCTTACTCTACCTTGTGTCTTATCGGCACAATTCAAGCCCACTGGGTCCTTCCGAGGTGGTAGCTCATGACTCCAAAGGGCATAAGCAACTTTGGAGACAATCTAATTTTCAGGCCCATCTTCATAAGATAGAAAACAAATGGCTCCTCTCATAGTTCACCAGAAAAATCCTTTAGCCCCCAAACTTTCCCCTATATTCCCGCTGCCTAGAATTTTATTACTAGAACTTGACTCCTTGGGGATTAAAAGGCATTTTAGTCTTTTAAAGTCCTTTATTAAAATGCAAAGACATCTAGGAAGGTTGAAACCTTATATTACCAACAAGAATTTGCAGTCATTGAGGGCAGGAAATACAACTTAAATGCCTTCTCTTATATATTAAATTCTTAGCTGCCCATGACTCCTAGAAGGTTAAGTCATTCTATACAGTCAAGGTGCTTAGCTTGCTGAAGGCTTAGCTTTTGTAAATCTAATTTGAGCAACAAGAAATATTTTGGATTAAGGCCTCATCTAAAATGTTCTCTCTGTTCTGCCTTCTTAAATGTAATATGTGAAATGCAATAAAAAAAATTCCTTAATGAATAACCGTTATTATTAGCTGTCTTTGTTATCCTTCACTCTTTCTCCATCCATCACTGCAGACAGGGCTCTTGGCCCTTCTATAGTGGTTCTTGCATTTGCTTTTAGGCCTTGGCCTGCTCCAGACTGACACTCTCTCTCCTTGTTCACACCAAAGTGCTTACTTTAAGCATTGTTTCTCTCTTCTAACACATTCGTATAATCTCTGTTGGTGGGAAACAACATCGTTAAGTTTGAGGGCTGAAGTGTCTGTGACTAAAACAAAAATAGATTGACTTTTAATGAGAAGTTTTCCTATGGATAGCTGTAACAATCTTATTATTCTCCTAGGACATAGATGCTGGGTGTGGTATACGTGCTTTTAATCCCAGAACTGGGGAAGTAGAGACAAGAGGATCTCTCTAACTTCCAGGTCAGTGTGGTCTATGTAGCAAGTTTTAGGCCATCTAGTGTTACCTGTCTCAAAATAGCAATATAAGATATTTCTACTTTCTTTTGATTCTCAGCTGTTATTTGGATAAGTGAGGTGGTCACATAACAGGGAGGGTTAGTTTTTGTTGTTGTTGCTGTTTTTGTTTTTGTTTGTTTGGTTTTTTGTCTAAAGATAACCAGAAGCCAAGATGGCCTACTCTAAAGTATAAAGTAATTGGTATCAGTTGGCAATATCTGTCCAATCTGTAAAACATTTTCTCAAAATCAATTATTGCCCAAACTGGGGCAATTCTAAAACAGAAAGAATATGCTATCAATAATTACTTCAAGACCATATAGTTGGCAAATCAGGACATGTGATTCCTCTTATTTCTAGAAAAATCATAAACAACATCAGCTGATACACAGACATGAAACTGTAGTGGGCTCTGATACTCACAGCAGCAATCAGATGTGTTTGTTGGACACCTTCTCCAATTGTTAAACTAACAGGTTATGAACTATGGACAAGTTACATAAGAAATACTAAAATATTACTATTCCTTTCATAATCAATATGTATTCCATCTGCTTACAAATACCACTAATGTGGGGATTTGATAAATGAAACGTAATAGTGGATTGATTTTTCTTAGAATATCACTATCACGGTATATGAGCTCTTGGGCTGAACTATTACAATCATTAAATCAGAGAATGAGTATGAAATATTTAGTCTAATACATGCAACACAATATAATCGATGTTAGCTAAGGAAAATGCCTGTGTACCTCTCAATGTGCACATACACGCACATGTGCACACACACTAACTCCACTTGAAAACTAAACCACAATCTAACAATGTGTGTATCAGACAGCCTTTGGACCACATAGCCTACTTCTAATAATTTGTCCTGTGGATAAGCATTTTCCCCATAATGATGCATGTAAAAGTGAAATCATAGAGTAACCTAAATCCACTAACTGGGGATTCACAGAAAGAAAAATGGGGATTTCTATAATAAAATATGAAATACAGGTACAAAAAATATGAAGCAAGGTTTTATTGATATAAATAAGTCAATGATATCAAATGAAAATGCAAACTACAAAGCATTATTTTGACAAATTATGTTAATAGAATTAAATAGTAAGAAATAACATGTAGTTGTAAGATTCTCAAATGAAAGAGAGAGAGAGAGAGAGAGAGAGAGAGAGAGAGAGAGAGAGAGAGAGAGACTTAATCAGCTCAATGGCTGGGCCTCTCCCAAACTTCCATGTTGCTAATGTCTCCCCTCTGATACTCCTGAATTAACTTCTAAAATCTATATTTCATCTTTTCTACCCCAGACCCAATAGTGGGGGAGGGGACGGGGCCATCTGCCCTGGCTCTTACATGACTGGCTCTTACATGCAGCTCTCATGTCTGGTTCTTATTCCTCTTTCTGCATGGGAATTCTGCTTGTTCTTTTCTTCCCCCTCCTGTGTTTCTTGCCCAGAAATTCTAAAAGTCTTGCCTCTGTCTCCCTGCCCAACCATCTGCTTTTGGCAACTTTATTTACCAAGCAAAGTCCACTGGAGTTAGTGAACTTCAGTGTCCTACATGCAAATTCCATGTAATTTGGGGAACCCAATTAATATTATACAAGCAATAAACCAAATACACAACAATAACAGGTATCAAAAATATCATCTATATACATATCAGTATACCTATATACATATATACATATATCTATATACATATCCCTTTTTTAACAAATCAGTCTTATCAACACAGCTCCATGGATTTTCTCCAAGCATCTTTGACTTTCCCTTATTTAGCCTGTTTCTCCATGTACATTGTATGAAGAATTGACTAAACAAATAGATCTTATGGCTCCTAGATGATTTATTAAAGGTTTCCACTAACACATACAAGACTTTACTGTGTATTGAGACAACAAAGGTAAAGAAGATTCTCACCTGGCCCTTCAAAATCAGACTACAGACTACAACACAAAGCTCAGTAGTTTGGATCTACTGAGGGGTTTCCTCTCACACACAAGAGATCAATATTTTTTTTTTGTTCAAAGGAGAATACAGGATTGGACGGATGACAGAAAATAGAACAAATTATAACAAGACTGCTTTTGTCCTAAGAAGAGGATTTAGCAAAGGGCGATACTAAGCCCTGAGAATTGTCCTGAAGTCAGAAAAGAGAAGCAAGAGACATTTAGACATTTGCCTTTCTCATTTCCCAGATTGAATCCCAGAATGGAAAGTGATTTTTCAAAGACACAGGGATGTTAGCACTGAAGTCTGGGTTGGACCTGAGAGGTTTTATCATTCAGCTTAGGACTGCTCCTTTATCAGTAGTCTTCCCAGGGATGCAGCCTACAATTTCTAGTATATTCATATGCCCAAGTTTCATGGTTAGGCAATAGACAGTGAAGCTGGGATATTCATTATCTCAGTTACTTTTCTATTGCTTTGATGAGATGTGATGACCAAGGTAGCTTATAGAAGTAGAGTTTATTTGAGCTTACAGTTTTAGAAGGTGAGTCCATGACCAATATGATAGGGAGCATAGCAACCCACAGGCATACACAGCCCTAGAGCAGTAGCCAAGAGCTTACATCTTGATCCACAAGAATGGGGCAGAGAGATAACTAGGTGTAGAGTGGGCTTCTGAACACTGAAAGCCCTCCCCCAGTGACTCAGTGCCACACCTGCTACTACTTCCAAAATAATTCCTCCAACTGGGGATCAAGTATTCAAGTGTATAACCCTATGGGGGCCATTCTCATTTAAACTATCACACTCCCTATTCATCTGCTTATCTTGTTCCCCATATTCCATCCACTCTGGATGCTGTGTGAACTCACTGCTTCCTAGAGCAGCTACCTTCACCCAGAAACATATGTGTCTCTGGGGACTTGGATACCCTGGGCATTGGCTCACACTAACTCTGGTTTTGTTCTGTTCAATAAAAGCAAAGCTTGTAACAGGCAACAAATGCTTTCCTATTCTTGAATAATTGAAAGGCTGAGTCCCAGGCCCCAGCAGGCTAGGAACTGAGGAGAAATAGAGAAGCAGGGGCTTCGGCCAGTCAGTTTAGGAAACTTTTTAGGGAAATCTCATCTCTTGCTGTCTGCCCATGGAGCTCGTAATCATATAGGATATAAGAGGTAGGATATTGTAAAACTATATCTATCTACTATCCCAAGGCAAACTTGTGTTTCTGCCAGCAAATTAAGCTATATGGCTAAAGCAATAAAAATGTGGACCCTTGTTCTCTGTCTTTAGTCCAGGGCTAAATAATCAAAGAAATTTTAAAAGTGACTCAAACTAGTACCTTCATACTGGTTTTCTCGACTGTATTTATTTGATTTAATATTTTAATGAATTTCTTAAGTTTGTAAACAGAGTAATGGGTTTCATCAGTTTGTTCTCATCTGTTTCCCTCCCCACAAAGTCCCTTCCATACCTCTCTATTCTTTCAGGAGGATAGCTGTTTAAGAGTAAGTCCACCGCTCAGTTTATAAGTGAGAACTGAACAAACACAACCTTCAGATATTGATGTTTTCCTTTTCCAGGTCAGTTGAAGAATACAAAACCAAAGCTACACTAACATTACTTCTATCCTTTTTGATGCCCTTTGCTCTGAAAAAAAAATAAAATAATGACCAAAACCTAATTGGCAAAGGAAAGGGCTTATTTCATTTTATGTATCTAGGTAGCAATTCATCACAGGGAATTCAGGGAGCTCAAAACAGGGACCTAGAAGCATGAACTGAAACAGAGGCCATGGAAGAATTCCACTTCCTGGTTTGCACCCCTCACCCATTGCTTTTTCAGTTTAGCTTCATAACCCATGACCACCTACCCAATGGTGACACTGCCCACAGTTATCAGAGCACTTCTACCTCAATTATGAATCAAGAAAATGTCCATGGGCTTGTCTATAGACCAACCTAATAGGAGGTCATATTCTCAATCAAGATTCCCTCTTCCCAGGCCTTCTGTCAAGGTGTCAGAATCAGCACAATTTCACATCCTGTGAAGAAAGTCTTCTTGCTCCTTGAGACCACTCCATAAGCAGACAGGGCAGAGACCTGCTTTACCTAGGACAACCAGGGTGAAAAGGTACAGAAATTAGGCCTAGGATTTTGGTTTACCATTCTCGGAATATGGTGCCTACTAGAGGTGGCTCCTCCAGACTTTCTCCGCTGCTTTGCAGGTTCTAACTGCATCCATTGTGCAAGCTTCAAATACAATCATATCATTCCACCATTTAAAACTTCTTTGTCAGTAATTTTCCATAACCCTTAAAGAAACAAACCTCAGCCTTCTACACTGGGCCATTCCTCTGAATCTCTGATATTTCCTCTACTGTTCTCACTTAGTGTGCCCACAACCCTAGCCATTTTGGAAAGCTAGAGGTCTCTGGGGCTATAGATGCCTCTTGAAATATTGGGGTGAGTTCCTCAATAACCTTCCAAGCTTTGGTAAAAAGAATTTTTTCAGGAAGTCCCTTGTTTCTTCCCCAAGGAAGTAAACATTCTATGATACACATCTCTGCTTCCCGTTGCATCTCCCCAGTGACTGCTCCATTATATCAGGGTTATATGAGCCAGAACCTTTCATGGTGCCTGATTCAGAGCATGGCTTATTTAACTATTTACTATATTATCAAGTAAATGAATGGTTGTAGACAGCACAACAGATGAATCAAATCCAGACCACTAAAAAGTTCTTACTACATTTTTGCCCCAGGAATGAGTGTTTATTTCATATCTGTTATATGCCAGGTTTGGTTTAAGGCACAGAAAACACAGTATTGAGGCAATGAGGAAAACAGGGTGAACAGGGTGAAATGCACCAAGTTAAAGGAAACATATAATGAAGAAATCCATCAAACTAAACACATACACACACATACACACACGTGTGTGTGTATATTATATATATATATATATATATATATGAAATAAATCTTTAAAAGTAAGTGCTGGCCACAGGAAGCTAAAACTAAATCTCATGATAAGAGCCCCACTGATATTTATATTCTGCCAAATTTCCTTTTCCTTTTTACCCAAGTTCCTTAATGGTGCACACTTAATTAGTTTTCTATTTTAATGCTGTTTTGGCTGGTTCTAGTCTATGTGGGTCAGGTATCATCAACTTATTTCCTTTGGTTAAATTCCTAAATGTAAAATTATTTAATCAAAATGTACATTTTTTAAAGATTTCATGATGTACCTCCATTCTGTTATCTCAAATGATTTTAGAAATTAAAAGACTATTTCAGTGAAAATGAGTATGCTACATGTGACATGTTGGGTTTTTTTTCATTGCCAGTTTAGTAGGCATGATAAAGATATGTGAATTGAAGTTTCCAGTGGAGATCAAAAAGCTGCACATATTTTAAATTTTGCAAGACTAATTCACTAATTAGAATATCATGATTATGGAGAATTGGAATTTTGTAAATAAAGAACTAATATTATCTAGAGCTATCTTTAGTCCCTTAGTAGTCACTCTTCCCATCTCTATGTCTGACCTAATGATCTTTCAACTATCAGGTAAAAGCTTTAGAATGTATTATTTAATAAATAACTATATTCTACCAATCCCAAGACTAAGAATCTAATTAGATAACCTTAAAAATCAATGAGCGAGCCTTTCTTCCTGCTTTGCCGTAGCCCACCCACTTGGTATTCCTGCCAATATACTCGCAAAGTGCTGCAATTGATAGCTGCCTTTTGCTTAAGTAACGATAAAAGCTCATATAACCTCATCCATATAGGAACATGTATGTACGTCATGGGAGGCAGTTGGACCCCAGCTCCCCAGCCACGCTTACATGCCTGTCACAGGATCAACCCTGTCTGCTTCCCTGGAAGGGACGTCAATATTTTGTATAATACAAAATGTGTTTGCACACCAAGCTTGTTTTCATTGATATTTCTCTGACTCTCATTTTTCATTTTTAAAACTGAATACAAGGCACTGCTCTTTATCAGGAAGAAATTGTGAAAGCAACTCGAGTGTTTACATTTTCAAGTGGAGAGCAGAGATTATATCCAAGACAGCAAGGTAGATTCCACAAGGAGAGATGGACTAAGAGGACTACTACAACTAAAGTAGTCGGAAAAGATGGATGTCAAGTCAAGCCTACCAGGTTGCCACATTGTATCATGTAAATATTGAATACTCCAGACAAATAGGCAATCTCACAAGCACACAGGCCTAGGAAGGAACATTGACTCACTGCCGAAGAACTTAGAGAATATAAATACTTTTCACCAGGTTGCACTGAATGATTTTTGTTTCCATTTATTTTTATGCTTATTTGACTTCACTGAGTAAATAGTTGGGATCTTAATCCTAGGTACTTCATTATTCCAATTATTTCTGTGTAGCAAACTAAATTGCTCATCAAAGGCTCCACTTTTTCTTCCTTTTGTTGTGTAGAGATCAAATCTCACACAGGCAACTGAGTTTTACCCTCAGCCCAGTAAAGCCTATGTAAGTCAATCATTTTCTTTTGATGGATACTAGCATGTTTAGATATTTAAACCACTTATACAATGTTCTAATGATGATTATAATTAACATATAGGTTTTAAGCTCAATGTGTGTGGACTTTGCTCCAAAAGTCTCCTAAATTTCTTTCTTATGACTATTGAACATTTGAAGTAGTAAATTAAGTTTGCAGCTGATGTGAGAAGGTCTAAATAATTGCTATTTTCCTCAGAGTTTGGCATGGTTTTACACTTGTTATTAACTAAATATTATGTACTTTTGTTCTAATAGGATCTCACATGTTTCTATACCTAGAAACTGACTTACATATAGCATCTACTATTTTTGGCATGCAGTCCTATGAGTTCAACAAACAAGATTACATGGCATTACAATCAAGATGCAGAGAGAGTTTCAATGCTATCATATAGTATGCTGCCTTAAAGTATCTTCAGCTTGTGACAGCCGTGGATATATTATTTTAGAGTTGTGCTTCTGTGTACATGTGTGTGAGTGTCTATGTGTGAGTGTCTGTGTGTGTATGTGTGTGTGTGTATGTGTGTGTGTGTGTATGTGTGTGCAGTCTATGTCTGCACTTATGTGTATACATGTACACTTGCCTTTTCCAGAGTACCAGGTAAGCAGAAATGGTCACGGTGCAGCCCTTTCACCGTGAGCTGTTTCCTTTACTTGTTAGTCTGTGCCTTTTGCCTAGAGTGTGGCTTGTATCCATAATTTAATCCAGTTTACTGCCAAACCATAGTTTGATTCTCCATCTACTACTTAAAACTCCATTTCAGTTGTTAAAGTTCAAACATATTGTGACTAAAGAATCTGTAAATACATGTGAACATTCTTTTGTGTGACAATAAGTCTTCATTTCTTTTGAGAAAATACAAGAAATTGCTATACTGCTTTTTAAAATGTCTGCCTAGATGTATTCCCAAGTATACACAAGCGTTTCTGTTGCTCTACACAGCCATTGGCACGTGCCTGCCATCACTGTGGCCCATCTGTTTGATTTGGATCTCCCATCTAAGCCCTAGCTAGGCCTGACCCTGCTTAGTTGTGAAGATCAGAGCTAAGGCATGTTCAGGCTGGTCTGACCACAGACTTAATGTGGATCTCTGGGTGGTTTGAATTTGCAGTTTTTCTAACTAATGAGGATGAGCAAACTACTATGGCCTTATTTGCTATCACTATTTCTGATAAAGTATCTGGTCAAACATTTTTTCATGCTTAACTGAGTTGACTGCTTTCCTCTCTTAGTTTCCAAAGTAATTGATGTATTCTGGATAGCAGTGCTTTATAGTTGCCAATATTTTCTCCCAGGCTTGTATTTTCATTTTCTTAATGGTATATTTTGTAAAAATATGAGTCTTTAATTATGAAAAATGTACAATTTCTATTTACCTTTTGCCAGTATAGGGATTTTCTCCTATCTATTCAATACCAGTATCACCACAAGTGACTATTGACCCAGTATTTGCCCAGTACTGACCCCTCTACCCGCTTACCATGAAGGTACATGAAAAGACCATCATATTGAAAGTCATGATGTCTATATTCTTTGTCTACTATTAGCCTCATGCTTCTTCGTCAAGTTCTTTAAGCTTCCACCTTGCCATTGACACTTTACAATTCGGCTTGCTTTAGGACACTGATCTAGTATATAACCAAACTTCCCATTTAATACACTGTTCCAGTTACAGTGGCAGAAATTTCACTTGAGGAGATAAATTACTCTACTTTGTGGGATAGATCAATGACTGGTGTGTAGCTTATTATTCATCAGAGTCTAGGAGCCTTGACCATTTAAAATTTTAAGTGGAGCATAATCATTTGCCTATTTGGGCTCATAGATTGTTCTGTGTTATTTCTTTAGAAAGAGACAGAAATATAAATATGAAGTCTTTGGAGCCTCAATTTCCTCTCTGCTGGTTGGAACATTCTGCACCAGTGCTGGATTCATTGTAGAAAACAGAATTTGTATTTCATATGCCAAGCTTCCTTTTTGTATTATTAATTTTAAAAATCACAAAGAAATGTTCTGATCATAAATTCTCTTGGCATAGATGATATAAAAACACAACATTAAAATGCCTTCTGGCTCCGTATGTGTCTGTGTTGAAAAATATTTGTTTTCCAAGCCTCAGCCTCTCTCTTTTTTGGTCAATAACTGTATACAGTATTTGCTTTGTAGTTTGTTTTTTGTGTTCATTTTGCTTAAGATAACATCCTGTGCCTTTTTCATTCTTCTGACACCTTTTGCTCATTGTATGCAAAGAAACAAACTGATATTTCACAATAATCCACTTTAATCTTTCCCAGTGAAATGCTGTGATGTGCCTTCATTACTTTTTTTTTAATAATCCCCGTATTTTATCTGATGCATTCCATCAGAGAATAGGCCCCAACCATATATAAGTGGACACAGGCTAAATGAGCCAAAAATGAAATTCAACACAAACATTGAGGATGCAGCCATAGGTGTGTCACTGAATGATAAAGAGGGTCTTATAAATTCTATAATTTTAGTACAAGGTCTGCATAGTGTTTCATGCCAGGCATCACTGATGATGAGTCTTCAGCATCTAGATCTTGCTTATCTAAAGTATTATTTCAGAACAGTAAGACCATGTGCCATTCTTGTAGGGGACCTTAGTTTCATTCTCCATGCCTTCCATGGGTGGCTCACAATTTCCTGCAACTCTAGCTCCAGGGGTCTTGATGCCTCTGTGGGTACCCCCACTCATTTACAAATATAAACAGACAGATCCAAACACATATGCATAACTAAAAATAAGACAAATCTTTACAACAATGCTATTTGTAGAATGGGAAATGCAAGTCCTTATGGAGTGTGCTCCTTCATTTTGTCAACTTGACACAAACTAGGGTAACCTGGGAAGAGGAAACCTCATACTGAAGAATGGGATTCATCAGATTGGCCTGTGGGTATGTCTAGGGGGGTGGAGATTTTTTTTTTTTTTTGATTAATGATTGATGTGGGTGGGCCCATCACTGTGATCAATGCCATCCTGGGCAGGTAGTTATAGGTTGCATTAAAGAAGCAAGCTAATGAAGCCATGGAGAATAAACCAGTAAAGAGTTTTCCTCTGTTATCCCTTTTTCTGATCCTGTTTGAGTTCCAACTCTGGCATTCCTCAGCATTGGAATGTGACATGAAATTATAAGCGAAATAAATTCTTTCGTCCTGAAATTGTACGTGTTTATAACAGCATCAGAGATGCTAGGATACAGGGCAACACCCAGCTATAAGAGAAAAATATGAGTGTGAGAGTTGATCCCAATCCATAACCAGTGCTGGTGAAATAAATATAAGTTGTGCTCATGTGCCTTGTCCCTTGGTATGGATACATAACAAGAAATGATACAATAGTTAGAAAGTATCCTTATATACTTCATTCCTCCTTAGAATAAGGAACATAACTCTCATGAAAGGTTATAGGTACAGAGACAAAATTTAGAGCTAAGATGAAAGGATGGACTATCCA